>NC_091301.1:53493774-53496274 GCF_038502225.1 Cherax quadricarinatus
GATAGCCAGTTGGTGAAATTGAACAGGCGGTGGCGCAATATAAGCTGGTGTGGCAGGTCAGCATAGGCCAGCGGTGGCGAAGTGCCTCCACCACAGGTCAGGTCTGAGGTTGTGGACACAAGCCTTCACTGAGAATCCTGTCACACTCCAGGCACAAGCCACCTGCACTTAGGAACACATATTAAACTCACATGTTTGACACATAATTACACACATGCACACACACACAGACACACACAACAAATAAGACAAAGAGGATGGGTGGATTGCATTTTCTTGGACTGCAAGAAGGCGTTTGAAACACCCAGTTCACCCACAAGGAATTGAGTGCAAAACTGGAGGACCAAGCAGGATAATAGGAAGAGCACACAATGGATCAGGAATGTATCCAGAGAAGACAGCAGCAGAGTCATGGTACGTGAGGTGTGAGAGTGAGCACCTGTGACCAGCGGGGTCACAGAGTCAGTCCTGAGACAGTGCTGTTTCTAGTGACCTGCCTTGTGAGACTTGGCGCAAGCGGAGGAATAGACTCTGAAGGTGTCACATTTGCCAGATGACGTGAAGTTACAGTGGGGAAAAATTCACTCGATCGAAGACCGGGCAGAACTACAAAGAGATCTGGACAGACTGCAGACCTGTGGTCCTTAGTAGCTCCTGGAGTTCAATCCCACACCAAGTGCAAAGTCATGAAAGATTGGAGAGAGAGGCCAAAGAGGCCACCCTTTGGGGTATTGTTGTTACAGTCTAGAGGTCAGGGCACCTGAAGCCTCACTCAGGAAGAGGAAGTCTTGGGGATGAGTATAACACCAGGCTTTTATCTCCCCTGAAGCACACATCAAGCAAATACTGCAGCATATGGGCACCTAGCAAACCTCAGAACAACGTTGACATCTTAATAAAGAATCCCAATTTCAGGACCCTGTACACCTTGCGTGTATATTGGAAGGCTGCATATTCAGGTATGTGTGGCACCAGTTTGGAGACCCACTCCTATTAAGCACGTAGAGGAAGCTTCAGAGAAAATGCAGGTTTTGCAGCAGAATTTGAAATCCCAGAGCAAAGAGAGTATGTCCTGCAGAGAGAGGAGGTTAGGGAAATCAACCTGACTTTGTTGCTGAAGATGAGAGAAGAATAGAGGAGACATGAAATGTTTGTTACTCTAAACTCTTGAGAGGTGACAAGATGAGAACAAGGCTGAGATATTCCATGATTAGACACAGTAACAGGAACCACAGTTAAACTGAAAACACAGATGAAATCACGAGGATGTTAGGGAGAGTATTTTATTCAGCCACAAAGTGAGTCAGTAAAGTGATAGTTTTGAAGCTTGATAGTAGGCAGGATCCTACGCTTTAAGCAGTATGATAAAGCTCACAGCTCAGGAGTGACCTGGCAGTCAGTGAAGAGGCTGAGCCAGGAAGCACTTTTCAGCGACCTGTTCTCAGCTGGTGAGTACAACTGAAACCAAGTGCACACACTGCACACCACCTACCTGCCCTAGCTATCCCTCCTCCCACACACACACACCACATACTACACACACACACCTACACACCACACACACACCTACTACTACACTACACCACACACACTCACACACATGCTCATATACAACAGGCCTAGTATCTAATCGTGTACACCAAGACCAAAATAATAACTAACACACACCCACCACACATGCACCACACACACTACCTGCTACACACGCACAGTGATAACAGGAAGTTATTAGCAAGAAATAGATAAGTAAAGACTGAAAGCACTGCAGGAAATTATACAATAAAAATTTCAAAGTGCCAGTTCGTTGAGGCCTGGGTGGCACCTGTTGCCCATTGTTACACATATACAAGTACAAACGAGTGACTAAGAGAAAGAGCCGATAAATTAGAGGTGGCTAACGAAAAATTAGCAGTGCTTGGCACACGGTCAACCAGAACAAACTGTGAAAGGGATATATATCATATGCATGCATGTACATGAAATATATATAGCGGGGTGGTGGCGGCAGTAAGCGCAAGGGAGTAGCTGCCGTATAACAGGTTGGAGTGTCATCACAAGTAAGTAGTATGCCATACCAGAAGTGAAGTGTAAATCATAAAAGTAGCGGTATGCCAGAAGTGATAAGTGTGGTAAGTGAGGACTCAAAGGCGAGAAAGAATAGCGAAAGGTCGGTGGCGGAAGGACGAAGGTGCACAGGTCGTCATTGGCGCAAAAACGTCGTACCAGCGAAGCGTCGTACATCGAGCGGCTGGATGGACGTCTCACGACCGACCAACGTACAAATCACCTGTTTTTGTGTGGTTGGGAAGTCACAGATGATGAAACGTGGCGGTCACTGGTAACTCGCTCATAAGCCTGCTCAGAGCTGATTATCCCAGCACACTGACACACCAACGGTATTGGAAGATAAACTTTTATTGAGATGAGGATTAAGCAGGAGGATTAAGTCGTGGCTAATGGGACTACAGCCTGACAGCAGTTTCGAGGAGAATGTGTTCTA
>NC_091301.1:53498774-53623774 GCF_038502225.1 Cherax quadricarinatus
TCTTTTACACAGGAGATCTGGGAGAGAGACAGGCAGGAGAGCGGGCCCTGGGAGTTTGAGCTCAAAAAGGGAGGAAGAATTGAGAAAAAGATAGTGAGAGCTTGATAAGAAAATGGAGGCGGATAGCTAGAAAAGTAGGAAACTGGGAGAAAGTACAGGTCTTAACACGACAGAAGCTAGGGATCAGTGCTTAGAGAAGGCTGCAAAGCCTGAAATGAATTAGAGACAAATGACAAAATTCAGATCTGACATCCCAGGAAATTCAAGAGTCAGGCGCAGACAGGGGATGTAAGCAACATGGAGACATTCCAGCGAAGGCCCTATCGGGCCCGTGGGGTGTGGAGGAAAGACGATGAGCACACTGGAATCCAGGCGGCCAGGTCGAAGACTGTGAAGTATAGCACATATATGAAATTCTAACAGCCAACTGCAGTGTGAGGACAGCTGGTCAGGAAGACAGCAGTTCACACAGAATAGGAAGTTTCAGATATGACAGAGAGGACTGAAAACCAGAACATATCAATGAGAAAGAGAAATAAAATGCACCTGGGGATCACAGACTGGAGACTCAGTGGGGGAGGAGGAAAGAACGAGTCAGTTTTGTGTGCCCAGATAAAAGAATAAGGGAGGCCAGCTTTGAAGAAATCATAAAACAGGAGAATAAAAAATGATTAGAAGGCATCAGCTGAAACAACAATAGGGAGAACTAATACTTATTGGGTGACAGTTACTGAAGAGTGGAATTGGTTTTCAGGTTGGAAGGTGGCCACTGTCAGGTAACTTTCAAGGAAGATCGGATTTCAGACAGGATTCTGCCCAAAGGAGAAGGCAAAGGCTGAAGGGACAAAGAGGGAGATACCCAGGAGTATATCTCATTTGCGACAGAGCCACGAGAAGAAGAGAAAGGACTACTGAAAGAGAGAAAGTGCAGAGGCTGAGGAGAACGGAGCAATGAAATAAACAGGACCAGACCTTTGGAGAGAGGGCAAACACACATAAATCTCCGCAAAGAGACTCCACCACGACATTCCCCAGCATGACTAGACGACCTATACCTACAACCCACTCACTGTTCCTCTGCCACCAGCACATATCACAAACCTCACCTGACAAGCTGTCCCTTGTGGGCATTCTGGCCCCACCCCCATCAACTTCCTCAAAACCCCACCCTACCCACGACAGCCCATATAGAAGCCCCTGAGCTCTCGCTCCCTAACCCAATATTCTTTTGCCAAGCCACAATGATAGAAAAGAAACTAAAGGTTTGGTACACAAACCTTAGTTGAATATGAATAAGCTTGCTTGAGGTGGAATAAAGAATCAGTGAAAATCCCCAGACATCACTTATGATCACAGAAGCAAAACTCGCTGAGACAATAACAGACACAATCTTCCCAACAGGATGCAGATCCTGAGGAAGATGGAAGGAGTAGAGGAGGAGGTTGCACTGCTCATAAAAACATGCGATGGGGATTTGGCAGGAAATGGAAGAAGAGCATGGACATGATTGGGAGAAAGAGACTGCATTATGGGTAATTCCAGGGTCAGAGCATAAAGTAGTCATTGGGTGAGCGCAACCCACCACAAAACTGCAGAGGCCAAGAGAGAACGAAAGTAACAGGGTGATAGGTGGACACTGGCTGAGTATGCGAAGAGCTCACTCGAGGCAAAGCAGGTGCAGTATTGAGCGATTTCAACACAGGGAGATCGACTAAGGAAAACCAGAGCCACATGGGAGTCCCAAGAAACATGGGAGCTCAAGACAGTGGATGTTAATTCTTGAAAACCCTCATGCATCAACATGTCAGAGGACACAGCCAGAGAGGAGAGAGAGGAGGATAACCAGCAAGACTGGATCTTGTGTTCACCACATGAGCAGTTTCAGACATTTGAGGGTATCGCCGAGAGAGGCGCTTGGAGCTGGCGATCTCTGCAGTTTCTGTGTTTGACTATGTGAGTGGGGTTGCAGAGTGGAGAGAAGGTAGCCAGGAGCTAGAAGGACAGGGCCAGGCTTCATAAAAGGGGACCTACACACAGATATGAGGCTTTCTGGAGGAGGTTCAGTGGAGGACAGAGAGAGGAAATGGTAGGGAAAATCAGTAAACAGAGATGATGGAATGTATATGTGGCAACAAAGTGCAAAGGGAGGCAGAGAAAGTTTTATTCTACAAAGAGAAACAGAAATAATAGAGCAAAACGAGTCTTTTGTAGTTTTTGAGAGAAGGAATTAAACAGGAGGCAAAACTAAGTGCAACAGAGAGAATGGAAAATTGCAGGAGGCATGGGACAGGAAGAACAAGGATTGAAGTGAGAGAAGAGGCCAGAGAAACGAATATGCAGATAAGGAGGAGGCCAGCGTGATATGAAACGACATGGCATCAAAAGTCAAATCTGACCCAGAAAACTGCTGTATAAATGCAGTGGGAGAAGTCAACAGTCAGGGCCAGGTAAATAAGAGCTGAGAAAGAAGGTACAGAGAAACTCACAAGAAACGATCAAAGAGAATATGAGGAAGCTCAACACAGATTGGGAGAAATGACCACAGTGGGAGACCAGGAAGGACTCTGAGAGGACAGGCCAGGATAGGAGACACCAGCAAGAATACACCAACAGAAGTGTTGGACAGTATACATACAGATGAGGAGGAGGATGGAAAAACTGCTAAAGGACATCGATACCTCAAAGGCAATGCGGACGGACAACACACACATCTCCCCATAGGTCGCCAGAAATGAGCAGATATGTTGTCATGCACACTTTGCTAATCTTTAACACATCCCTGGGAAACTGACGGCACTACCTGAGTATGGAAGACAGCAAATGTAGTTCCCATTTTTAAAAAGGAGACAGAAAAAGGCACTAAACTGGAGCCTGTGTCATTGACGTGTATAGTATGCAAAATTATGGAAGATTATCAGGAGGAAAGTGGTGGAAACACCTGGAACGAACAGAGAGTATAAATGCCAACCATACCTTGTGTGTGATTCACGGAGGCAAATCCTGTGTCTGAAACCTTCTGGAGGTTTTGTGATAAAATAGCAAATTAAGGGCCAAGAGAGGAGGGTGGAGTTGATTGCAGTCAACTCCACTCCCCCTGGTTCTCACAGAGATTAGTGCAGAAGCTAGGAGCATCAATTTTATATAACAGGAAGAGGGCACTGCAATGGATCGAGGAATGCACCTGACAGGAGGCAACAACGAGTCATGATGCGTGTGATGTAGCTGAGTGGGCACCTGCTTGACGAAGCCTTGAAGATCCCCACAGGGGTCGGTCCTGAGACCAGTGCTGGCTTTTGGTATATATGAACGACGGCGGAAGGGTTAGACTCAGAAAGTGTCCCTGTTTACAGATGATGTAGAGGTGTGAGAGGAAGTATTCATCTGATGAGACCAGGCAGCACTTCAAAAGAGACCTGAACAGACTGGGCACACAGATCAGCAAATGACTTCTCATTTAATCACCTGCAGCACAGAGTCGCAGAAAGATGGCGCACTTTCCAGCTCACTCAGCTCATCATAGGCTGGGGTGGCAAGACTGCATAAACCTCATAAGGAAGAAAGATCTTCCCCGGTGAGTATGACACACCACGAAACATGTCTCCGGAAGCACACATCAATCAGAATAACTGCTGCAGCATGTAGGCACCTGGCAAACCTGAGCAGCATTCCGATACTAGTAATGAGAATCATTCAGAGCACTATTACACCGTGTATGTCGAAGCCCATACTGGAAGTATACACCAGCACCTGTTGGAACCCGCACTTGATAAAGCACGTCAGAGAAACACTGAAAAATACAAAAAGGTTTTGCGACAAAGGTTAGTTCCAGAGCTAAGAGAATGTCTATGAAAAGAAAGATTAAGAAATCAGCCTGACAGCAACACTGGAGGACAGGAGGTCGAGAGGAGACATGATAACGACATATAAAATGCTGGGGTGGAATGGAAAAGGGGAAAGGGGATTTTTCAGGAGGGACCCCAGAAACAGGGGCCAAAATTTGGGATTGAAAACACAAATGAGTCAGGGGGAAAATGGTGGGAAATATTTTTTTCCCAGTCATTAGATTTTGTAAAAACCGGGAATCCCCTGAAAATGACTAGGGGAAAGGGGGGAACCATACAAAAGTTTTAAGACGGGGGTTTGATAAAGCTCATGGGCAGGGAGGGGGCCTAGTTAACCAGTGAGGCGGGGCCGGGAACTGGACTCGCCCTGCAACCAAAAAAAGGGGGTGAGTACACACACACACACACACCCCACACACACACAAAAACCAGGCCTGGGGTGTCTAATGGCATGTGCCTAGGACAAAATTTAACCCCCAACCCACGTTTTCCCCTTATAAAACCCCGGGCCTAGTGTCTCATGGGTTTTTGGGGCCTAGGACAAAAGGGTTAGTTTAACACCCCGTATTCTTTTTGGGGGCCCCTGTGTCTCATCAAACATGTCCCTGGGACAAATTTTTAACTAACTAAAAAGGCAGACACTCATGAAGTTTTGGGAGCCAAAGTAGAAATTTTCCCCTTTTTATAACCCTAATTCTGGTATGTATTAAAGTATCCCCCCCCCCTTACACACATACACACACACCACCTTAAACTAGGACAAAATGGGTAACTAACTGGGAATACACACACACACACACACACACACACCCCAAATAAGTGGAATATTTTGGGGAAAAAGGGGATGTAGTGGAGGCAGGATCCATCTAATTTTAAGCAGAGGGTGGGGGGAAAGCTCCGGCCCCGGGGGGGCCCTGTGGCGATAAATTGAAGGGGGCGGGGCCAGGGCTCGGTTTTCCCCCCAAACCCCTCAACTAGGTGAGTCAACTGGGGGGAGTACACACACCCCCCACCCCCCCTACCCCCTTTCCCCCTCCCATACACAACACAAAACACACACAAACACACAACACACACACACACACACACACACACACACACACACCACCACACACACACGTACCCCTTAAAAAGGCCCTTTAGAAAAAACCCCGGGGGGGGAAAAGGGGGGAAAAGGAGGAAAAAGATTAGGCGGGGAAGGGGGGAGGTGCATGTAAAAACGGGAAAAAGCGGGGATGGGGTTTAGAAGAGGGGTGAAAAATCGGGAAAAAGCCTAAAAAAACCCTAAGAACTTTTTGGGGGATTGACAAAAAGAGACTGCTACCTCAGCCAAAAAAAAAAGGTTGTGGGAAAAAAAAGGGCACAACTGCATGGAGATGCTCTATCAGGAGAAACTGTAGAAAATGAAAAACAAAGGGCTTTAGGGGGGGACCCCTAACAGACAACAATGGGACCCCAAGGAAAAAAAAAGGGGGAAAATGCCCAGGCCACCCCCCCAAAGTACATTCCCAATTAAAACTAAAAGAAGAAAGCTGCAGTGGGGGGCCAAATTAAATGGGGGATACACAAAGAGGGATATGCAGGGGGAGAATGAAGGTAAAGGTCAGTCTTTGTGAATGGGCCCCAGAAGTCAAAGGGGGAAACATAAACCAAGAAAAAAAGGAAAAAAGGCAATTGAAAGCATCATAAAAAAGCAATAGGAGAAAGACGATTTTTAAGCGGGAAATTTTGGGAATGGGAAGGTTTGAAAAAAAAAAGCCGGCCTAAAAAAGGCCTTCAAGGCAAACCCGGTTTCGGACCAGGACCCACACTGCGGGAAAACCCGATTGGGGCCCATTGCCCGAAAAGGGGGGGGTTTGTCTCGCCCACGACAAAAACCAAAAAAAGAAAAAAAGGGAAAAAAAAACTGAGAAGATGGAAAAAAAAGGGCAAAAAAGGGGGGAAAAGAGGGGGGAATGGAGAAAAACCAGCCCCAGGGCCCCGGCCCCCGGGAAAAGAAAAATCTAATCAGCCCCCCACAACTTTCTTGAAGCCCCCCAGTTTAGGCCCAACCCAGTGAAACCCAAAACACCCCAAAAATAAAAACCCCCGACCCATCAATCCCCCCACCACTAATTACAAACTTCCCCCAAGCAAAAACCCTATTTTCCTTTTTTCCAAAGGTCCCTTTTCCCCCCAATATTTTTAGACCAAAAGTCTTAGAAAAAAGTTAAAGGGTTGTGGTATAAAAATTTGGGGGAATGGAATAACAAACAAATTTGAAGGGGCACAAAAAAAGAAATCAAAAAACACCCCCAGACATAATAGCACCCCCAAAAAAACAAAACTCCCCCGGAATAATAAAGTTTCCCAATCTTTCCATCCGGGATTCAAATCTTAAAAAAAAGGGCAGAGGAGGGGAGGGAGGGGGTTACTGCTCTTTAAAAATCGGGGGTGGGGTTTTGAGGAAAGGGGAAGGAGGATATATGGGCAAAAAAGGGGGACTACTTAGTAAAACAACCCAGTCTGAGGGCCCTTAAGGTGATAATTGCAGTAATATAAAACCCCCAAACCCCGGGAAGGCCAAAAAGGGAATCTTTAGAAAAAAAGGAAACCAGAAACCACTAGTCAGGTGGCCAGGAGGCACAAAAGGGAGAAAAGGTTACTGGTTTTGGTGATTTCAACCCCCAAAGGGTTGGGAAGGAAACCGGGCCCCAGGGGAAGTCCCAAACATGGAAGCCAAGATGATGGATGTGGTACTGGAGAACCTCATGCATCCACTATTAGAAAAACACTCCAGAGAGAGGGGGATGAACCAGAAAGGTTTTGGCCCCTTATTCCCAGGTAGTTCGGACCCCAAGGGTATCATGAAAAAGGCCCCTGGGAGCTAGTGATCATGTGGTTCTGTGTTTCCCGACTACATGGTTTGGGCCCCAAGTGGGGGGTAGCAGGAATGGCTGGGGAAAAACCAAACTACAAAGAGGAACTACTCAGGCATGGGGGAACTTTTTCAAGACATTCAGTGGGGGGAAAAACTGACAGGAAAACCAGTACAAAAGAAATGATGGATTTTATGTAGAAAAAAATAAAAGGGGGGGGCCCAAAAGGAGGTTTTTTCCCAAAAGGGGGAAACAAAATAATGGGAAGAAGAGAACAGTCCTTGGTTCCCCCCAAAGGGGGGGGAGGAAAAAAACTAGGTTTATAGAGAAGGGAAAAAGGTACAGAAGCCCAGAAAAACTCAAAAAAAAAAGAAACCCAACCAAGAGCCAAAAACAATATCCCAAAAATAAAGGGGCTCGGGGAACAATAAAATGAAAACTTAGCATCAAAAGTAAAGACTGCCCAAAACCCCTTTGTAAAAAGCCACATCAGGAGAAAATACACCCCAGCCCAAAGGCCCAGGTAATCAGACTAGGAAGGGTGAGGGGAAATTAAAGGAAACGCCCGGGAAAAGGGTATTCGGGAAAGCTCAACAAAAAGATTTAAAGGGGGGTATTTAAGTTGGAAAACCCAGTGGACCCCAAAGGGGAAATCGGGAACGGGGACACCCCAGGGTGCTGGATGAGGTACATAAAACCCAAAGGGGGGGAGGGGAAAAGGGCTGCTATGCGACCCCGGCACCTAAAAGGGCGGGGGGCCCAGACAACATCTCTCCATGGGTCCTTAAAGGGAGCAGAAAAGGGGTTTTGTGGGGGGGGAAACCAAAAGATCTTCAACACATCTTTTTAAAACTGGGAAACCCCCCTTGGGAGGGAAGGGAAAATGAGTCAATTTTTTAAAAGGGGACAGCCCGGGGCCTAAACTCCCAAAACCTGTATCATTTGGATAGTATAGATGCAAGGTCAGGGAAAAGAAGACCCATCAGGAAAAGGGGGTGGTGGGGGCCCCTAAAAAAAGAAACAAGTTAAAATTGACAAAAACACAGTTTCGGGAAAAGAAAACCCATGTCCCCCAAACCTAGGGGGATTTTTTATGACAAGGTGACAGAAGTAAGACAAGAAAAGGGGGGGTGGATAAATTTCGTTTTTTTGGACTAAGAAGGTTTTCCCGACACAAGGTTCCCCCGAAATTTTTAAAAAAAAAACTAGGGGAAAGGGGCAAAATAAAGAAAGGGCATCCAATGGACCCAGAGAATATTACGGGGAGGCCGAGTCAGGGTAAGCGAGGGTGCCCAGAGGGGGCGCCTGTGACAAGCGGGGTTCCACAGAGGGTCATCCTGGGGAGGGCTGTTCTTGGTATACGTAACGACATAACGGAAGGGATAAACCCCGGTGTCCTTTTTTTGCAGACGATGTAAAAGTTAAGGGAAAAAAACCCAGATCAGACGAGATCAGGCGGGGACTACAAAGAAAAGTCTGGCCCAGGTTTCCGGCCTGGTCAGCAACCCCCCTTAAATTTTAAACCCCTCCCAAAGGGGAAAGTCATAAAGGGTTGGGGAAAGGGGGCCAAAGACCCCCAGACACAATATATTTGGGGGTCCCAAAAAGACCAAACCTCACTCGGGAAAAAAAGATCTGTTGGTGGTATAACCCCAAAGGCATATCTCCTGGGCCCCAATCAATCAGGTAACTGCTCCCAGAAACCCCCGGGCACCCTTAAAAAAACCTCGGATGCGTTCCGATACCTAAATGGGGATTCTTTTAAAAAACCCCTACACCATCTGTCGGGCCCAACCTGGGTTTTAAGCAGGGGTTTGGAATCCACACCAAAAATTTGGCGTAAAAAATTAGAAAAAATTAAAAAGGTTTGCAAAAAGACTACCCCCAAACTACGGGGATTGCCCCTTGAAGAAAAGGTTGAAAATCAGCCTCCGACGCACGGGGGCCAGGAGGGTCGGGGAACATATTAACGACATATAAAATCTCGGAAATGGGCGGGTTGGAAAAAAAGGGGGGGATTTCAGAGATGGGACACAGACACAAAAGGGGTCACAATTGGAAGTTGAAACTCAGATGAATCAAAGGGATGTTGGGGAAGTATTTCTTCAGTCTTGGGGGAAAAGTCGGGCCATGGAATACCCCAAAAAGGGTGTGGGGGAACCCAGGAGACCATACATATTTTTAAAAGGCAAAATTATGAAAAGAGCTCGGGGGGCGGGAGAAAAAGGGGACCCGTGGCAATCGAGGGGGGGGGGGCCGGGAAACTGTGACCTGCCCCCTGCAACCCCCAAAATAAAAAAATTACAAATAGGAGTACACACAAAAATACCTCGGGCACACACACACAGACCCCTTGCACCCCCCGGTTGAAGGGGGGGGGCCCAAAGGACCCCTGGACTCGGCCCCTCAAATAAAATTTAAATTAAAAAAATAGGTGAGTACCATATACACACACATATATATATACACACACACATACACACCCCCCAAACACACACACACACACACACACACACACACACCCCCCCTTTGGGGGCCGGGTCCCCAGGAGGTTGGGGCCCAGGCCCGAAGTTGTGGGCCCCAAGGGACCCTGGACCTCTCCTTTTAAAACCCCAAAACACCTCCCTTTTTCAGTACTTTAAAAAACCCCACACATAATTTCACAAAAATTACACACACACACCCCCCTTCTTCCCTCCCCCACCCCTCTCCTCTCTTAGCCCCAGTTCCTCACTCCACTCCCCTATACTCTGACATACCCCCTACTAACATTGGATACCCGGGCCACCTTTGGGGTTTTCCCCCTGAAAACAATCAAAAAATAAAAAAATGGGTTTTCCGAGAGCAACAAAAAAACCCAAAGGGGAAAAGGAGAAGGGAAAACTGCAAAAAGGAAGGTTGGGCAGAGGGCTCATAAAAAAGGGGTCATGAATGGAAAAGAAACTGAAGAACTTGGGATGAGAATGGAAAAAATAGATGGAAAACCCGGGGTGGGAGGTGCCCTGTCAAACCCCGAGGCTGGGATCAGAGTTTGGGGGGAAATTTTAAAAAACTGAAACAGCCCAAAAAAACTAAAGAACATATTGGGGTTGTTTAAGGAGACCACCTCAGCCACCCAAAAAAGGGGGCCCGTAAAAGGAAAAGAAAAAAGCACAACTGCATGGAAGGGAAACTCTATCAAGGGAAAATTGAAAATGAAAAAAGCTAAAAAATTTTTGTTGGAAGGGCCCAACAGACAACAACAGAGGGCCCCCGAGAGAAAACCGAGGGAAAAGAGGGAAAAAATGACCCACTGGGGCCCCAAATACATTAGCTAGTGAAACTGGGGAAAAAAAAGCTGCAGTGGAGAAACCAAATTAAATGAAGGGATAAAAGGGATATGCAGTGGGGTGAAAGGGTGAGGGCAGTCTTTTGTATTTTGGGGTCCCGAAATCAAAAGGGGAAAAATATAAAAAAAGCAAAAGGGGAAAAAAAAATTCCCAAAAACATCCTTAAAACAATAGTAAGAAAACGCAGGCCCCGCTGGAAAATTTTCGGAGAATAGGGGGGTTTGTAAAAAAAACCTGGCCAAATGAAAGTGACCTTCCCAAAGGGAGGCGGGGCTGGGAAAAGGATCCTGCGGGGAAAACCCGTTAAGGGGACATGCCGGCATCCGGGGAAAGGGGTATCTCGACGGCAGAACACAAAAAAAAGAAACTGGGGAGAGATGGTAAAAAAGGGGGAAAGGAGGAAAAGGGGGATGAAACAGACAGGAAAATCCCAAACCCGGGGAAAAAAGATCAAATACAGCCTCCCTCCCCTTCCCCGGGGAAACCTCCCAACCAAGGTCAACCCCCCTTTCAACCCAAACCCCTAAATCAAAACACTCCTTTTCCCCCCATCCAAAAACCCCCCCCACCATTCCCTCCCCAAAAAACAACCATAGTTCCTTTCAGGTTCCCCCTTTCCCCAACCCATTTTAACCCCCAACCACAGTCTTAGAAAAAAATTGGTTTTGGTTTTACAAATGCAGATGGAATAACAAACAAGTATAAGGAGTGGCATGAAAAAGATCAAGGGGACATCCCCCCGACATAATGGGACTCAAAAAAAAACTCACCAGAATTAACCCGATTCAATCTTTTTTATCCAATTTCCCCAAAACCCCCCGGGGGAAAAAGAAGGGGAGGGAGGAGAGAGGGGGAGGAGGGTTTCACTGCTCATTAAAAAAACCAAATGGGGTTTTGAGAAAAAAGGGGAAAGGGTGGCGCGGGGGAAAAAACTACTTGTGGGGAAAAATCCCCGTCTGAAGGGGCATTTAAAGGGGATTAATTCAGTAAAGCAACCCCCCACAGAGGCTGCAGGAGGCCCAAAGGGGGAAGAATATATGAATCAACAGAGCAATGTCGAAAACCCCTAGTCGAGGTGGCCAGGAGGGGGCCCCTGGGGGGGCAAAGGTTCAGTTATGGGGGGATTTCAATCACAGGAGTTGACTGGGAAAAAACCTGGGCCCCTGGGGGGGCCCCGAAACATGGGGGAAAAAAAAGATGTTGGATGTGAGGGACAAAAAACCCCTTTAATCAACATGTTAAAAACACCAAAAGGGGAGAGGAAAGGGGAGGGGGATGAACCAGCAAAAACTGGACCTTTATTCACCTTGGGGTAGTTCGGACGTCGGTTTTCATGTAGAAAAAGGCCCCCGGGGTAGTGATCATGGTTCTGGCCCCACTACATAGTTGAGGGTCCCAAATGGAGGGGAAAGTTGAAGGGAAAAGGCTGGGAAAAACCAACAAAAGAGGGGGAAATCCCAGGCAGAGGGAAATTCCTTCAAAACATTCAGTGGGGAGAGGGGGACGGCAGGGGAAAAAAGTACAAAAAAATGATGAACTTTTGGCAAAAAAGTGCCAAAGGGGAAGGGAGGGGGAAGGGTTTTTTAAAGGGGAAAAAGAAATAATGGGACGAAAAGGAGGGTTTTTGGTTTTACCCAAAGGGGGTAGGGGGGGGCAAAAACTAGGGGTCTAAAAAATGGAAAGGGACAGAAGACCGAGAACCAGGAAAATAAAAATTTTGAAAAGGGCCCGAAACGGGAAAATGCACAGATAAAAAGGGGGGCTCAGAGACAATTAAAAAAGACATAGCATCAAAGTAAAAGGCCCCCCGGGCTTTTGTACAGCCCACATAAGGGAAAACAACCCGTCAAAGGGCCAGGTAATCAGACTGAGGAAAAGGGGGGAGGGGAATTCCCGAAATGAAAGGGGAAATTTTGTCAGGGGCTCAACAAAAAAATTTAAAAAGGGATTTTTCAGTGGAAACCCGTGGACTCCCGGAAATAGAACAGCAGGGGCACACCAGTCCTAGGACCTGTGCTGTTCTTGGTATATGTGAACGACGTAATTGAAGGGATAGACTCAGACTTGTTTGCAGATGATGCGAAGTTAATGAGAAGAATTAAATCGGATGAGGATCAGGCAGGACTACAAAGAGACCTGGACAGGCTGCAAGCCTGGTCCAGCAACTGGCTCCTTGAATTTAACCCTGCCAAATGCAAAGTCATGAAGATTGGGGAAGGGCAAAGAAGACCGCAGACACAATATAGTTTAGATGGTGGTGAGTATAACACCGAGCATATCTCCTGAGGCACACATCAATCAGATAACTGCTGCAGCATACGGGCGCCTGGCAAACCTACGGATAGCGTTCCGGTACCTCAGTAAGGATTCGTTTAAGACTCTGTATACCATTTATGTCATGCCCATACTGGAGTATGCAGCACCAGTTTGCAATCCACTCCTAGTCAAGCACGTCAAGAAATTAGAGAAAGTGCAAAGGTTTGCAACAAGACTAGTCCCAGAGCTACGGGGATTGTCCTACGAAGAAAGGTTGAGGGAAGTCGGCCTGACGACACTGGAGGACAGGAGGGTCAGGGGAGACATGATAACGACATGGGATGTTCCAGAGAAGGGAAACAGACACAAGAGGTCACAATTGGAAGCTGAAGGCTCAGATGAATCAAAGGGATGTTAGGAAGTATTTCGTCAGTCATAGAGTAGTCAGGCCGTGGAATAGCCTAGAAAGTGACGTAGTGGAGGCGGGAACCATACATAGTTTTAAGGCGAGGTATGATAGAGCTCATGGGGCAGGGAGAGAGAGGACCTAGTAGCAATCAGCGAAGAGGCGGGGCCAGGAGCCCTGAATCGACCCCTGCAACCACAAATAGGTGAGTACAAATAGGTGAGTACACACAGGATCCTGCAGTAGAAAGCACGACTAAGTGACATCGACATACTAGAGGTGTACCTCGTCCATGATAACACGAGAAGAAAGGCAGAAACTGAAAGAGAGGTTACAACGATGCAAAGAGGAAAGAGAGGCAGTGATGGAGATGGGCTGGAGAACCCAGACTCTCGAGGAAAAGCAAATACAAACTCCAACAGAACCACCTTCAAAGGGCCCTCAACCAAGACATCCCCAGTGCAACCAAATAATATAACCCAAAACCCACACACCGTACCAAGTGCCTCCTCCCCCGCTCATCAAAAACTCCACCTTCACAACAACCCCCCATAGTTCCTCCCCAGGTCTCCCACTTTTCCAACCTCAACATACCCCTCAGACCACAGTTTTAGAAAACAAATTCAAGGTTTGGTATACAAATGTGAATGGAATAACAAACAAATGTGAGGTGTGACAGGAATGAATCAAGAAGATGTCCCCAGACAGCAAAGCACTCACAGAAACGAAGCTCACTGGGATGATAACAGACACAGTCGTTCCACCTGGATACCAGATCCTGAGGAAAGATAGAGGGACCAGAGGGTAGGACTGGTTGCACTGCTCATTAAAAACCAGTTGGGATTTGAGGAAATGGAAGGGCTGGAACAAGTGACGAATGGGACTACATAAGAACAATTCATTCTGGGGGCCATAAGGTGGTAATTGAAGTGATATACTACTCGCCACAGAACTGCTGGAGCTCAAGAGAAGAATGTGAAAACTACATCGGAGCAATAGTCAACACGCCAGTAGAGGTGGCCAGAAGAGCTCACACGGGTAGTGCAAAGTTACTAGTTATGAGTGATTTCAATCACAGAGACTGGGAAAACCTGGAGCTGCATGGGGGTACCGAAACATGGAGAGCCAGGAGGATGGATGTGGTAATAAAAAGCCTCATGCATCAACATGTTAGGGATACTACCAAAGGGAGAGGTGAAGACAAACCAGCAAGATTGGACCCTGTATTCACCCTGAGTAGTTCGGACATCGAGAACATCACATACGAAAGGCTCCTTTCAGCTAGTGATCACATGGTTCTGAGCATTGAATACTTAGTAGAGTTACAAGTAGAGAGGGCAGCAGGAGTATAATGGAAAAAGCCAAACTACAAAAGGGGAGCTACACAGGCATGAGGATCTTCCTGCAAGAGGTTCAGTGGGAAAGAGATTTGGAAGGAAAAATCAGTAAACGAAATGGTGGATTATATGACAACAAAATGCAATGAGGCAGAGAAGAGGTTTGTACCCAATGGGAAAAAAAATAATGAGAAGACCAGAACGAGCCCTTGGTTCACCCAAAAGTGTAGGGAGGCAAAAACTAAGTGTGCTAGAGAATGGAAAAAATACAGAAGACAAAGGACTCAAGAAAATAAAGAGATTAATCGAAAAACCAGAAACGAGTATGCACAGATAAGGAGTGAGAACCAGCAACATTGCGGAAAAGACATAACATCGAAAGTCACGTCTGACCTGAAGCTCTTGTATAGCCACATCAGGAGGAAAGCAACAGTCAAAGAACAGGTAATTGGGCTGAGGATGGAAGGTGGGGAGTTTACAAAAAAAATGACCAAAAAACATGTGAGTAGCTAAAAATGAGATGTAGAGAAGTATTTACACCAACGAGAGATACACCAACAAGTGCTGGATGAAATACACACAACCGAGTAGGAGGTGAAGAAGCTGGTACATGAACTTGTAACCTGAAAAGCGGTGGGACCACATAAAATTTGCCCATGGGCCCCTAGAAAAGGAGCAGAGATGCTGAGTGTGCCACTAATAACAATCTTCAACAAATCCATTGGAAGACGGCAAATGTAGTCCCAATTTATAGTAATGGAGCAGATTATCAGGAGGAAAGTGATGGAGCACCTAGAAAGGAACAACAAGCTTATAAATGACAACCAGCATGGTTTCAGGGAAGGGAAATCCTTTGTTACAAACCAACTAGAGTTTTATGAAAAGGTAACAGAAGTAAGACATGTCAGACAGGAGTAGGTAGATTGCATTTTAGTGGACTGCAGTCCCTCACAGCCCCTCACAAGAGAATAATGCAAAAGCTTAAGGATCAGGAATGCATAACAGGAAAGGCACTGCAATGGAGCAGAGAATACTTAACAGGGAGGCACCAACGACTCAGGGTATGTGACAAGGTGTCAGAGTGGGCGCCTGTGACGAGCGGGGTTCCACAGGGGTTAATTCTAGGACCAGAGCTGTTTTTGGTATTTATGAATGACAAGAGAGAAGGGACAGACTCAAACGTGTCCCTGTTTGCAGATAATGTGAAGTTAATGAGGAGAATTAAATCAGATGAGGATCAGGCAGAACTACAAAATGACCTGGACATGCTGCGAGCCTGGTCCAGCAGCTGGCTCCAGGAATTTAACCCCACGAAATTAAAAGTCATAAAGAACGGGGAACGACATAGAAGACCGCAGAGTACAGGCTAGGGGGCCAAAGAGTGCAAACCTCACTCAAGGAAAAAGATCTTGGGGTGAGTATAATACCGAGCACATCTCCTGGGATGCACATCAACCAGATAACTGGTGCAGCATATGGGCGCCTGGCAAACCTAAGAATGGCATTCCGATATCTCAGTAAGGAATCGTTCAAGACTCTGTATACTGTGTATGTCTGGCCCATACCGGAGTATGCGGCACCAGTTTGGAATCCACACCTGGTCAAGCACATGAAGAAATTAGATAAAGTTCAAAGATTTGCAATAAGACTGCTTGCGGAGCTAAGAGTAATGTCTTATGAAGAAAGGCTAAAGGAAGTCAACCTGACGTCACTGGAGGGTAGGGGACACTTGATAATGACATGTAAAATACTACGAAGAATTAACAAGGTGGACAGAGACAGGGTGTTCCAGAGGTGGGACACAGAAACAAGGGATCACAGTTGGAATTGAAGACTCAGATGAATCTAAGGGATGTTACGAAGTATATAGGAAGTGGAATACTCTGGAAAGTGATGTAGTGCAGGCAGGAACCAACCATAATTTTAAGACGAGGTTTGATAAAGCTCATGGAGCAGGGAGAGAGAGGACCTAGTAGCGACTAGCGAAGAGGTGGGGCAGGAGCTATAATTCAACCCCTGGAACTACAAATGAGTACATACACGCACACACATACACACAGCGAGCCATGGTCCGTGATGAGTTATCACAGTGGGCGCCTGTGACGAGCGGGGTCCCACAGGGGTCAGTCTTGGGACCAGTGGTATTCTTGTTATATGTGAAGGACATGACAGAAGGGATAGACTCAGAAGTGTCCCTGTTTACACATGATGTGAAGTTAATGAGTAGAATTAAATCAGATGCGGACCAGACAGGTCTACAAAGAGACCTGGACAGGCTGGACGCGTGGTCCAGCAACTGGCTCCTAGAATTTAACCCCGTCAAATGCAAAGTCATGAAGATCGGAGAAGGGCAAAGAAGACCGCGGAGTACAGGCTAGGCGGCCAAAGACTGCAAACCTCACTCAAGGAGAAAGATCTAGGGGTGAGTGTAATACCGAGTACGTCACCAGAAGCACACATTAACCAGATAACTGCTGCAGCACATGAACGCCTGGCAAACCTGAGAGTAGCGTTCCTGTATCTCAGTAAGAAATCGTTCAAGACTCTATACACTATGTACGTCAGGCCCATACTGAAGTACACAGCACCAGTTTGGAACAAACACCTGGCCAAACACGTTAAGAAATTAGAGAAAGTGCAAAGGTTTGCAACAAGGCTGATTCCAGAGCTGCGGGAAATGTCCTACGAAGAAAGGTTAAGAGAAATCGGTCTGACGACACTGGGGAGGAGGATCAGGGGAGACATGATAGCAACATAAAAAATACTGCATGGAATAGACAAGGTGGACAGAGACACGATGTTCCAGAGATGGGACACAGAAACATGGGGCCACAATTGGAAGCTGAAGACTCATATGAGTCAAAGGGATGTTAGGAAGTATTTCTTTAGCTGCAGAGTTGTTAGGAAGTGAAATAATCTGGCAAGCGATGTAGTGGAGGCAGGAACCATACATAGTTTTAAGACGAGGTATGATAAAGCTCATGGAGCAGGGAGAGGTGGGGACCCAGTATTGGTCAGTGAAGATGCGGGGCCAGAAGCTGAGCCTCGACCCCTGCAATTACAAATAGGTTATTACCGGAACCCTTGACACCAGCCGTAAATATGGATCACAGTCACTACATCTCCCTTCACCCTCACTCACACAACCACACATCTCCCCACTCCCCTCTCCTTCTAAACAGTCCCACTCCCTCCAAACCATCACTTCTCAACCACTCCCCATAATCCATCCCTCCCTACGCTTTCCACCTAATCCTCCAGTCCCTACCCATCGCCTAATAAATCCCTCCCTCCCTACTCCAGTAATCAATCACTCCCTGCCCACTCCCTCTGAACCATCTCTCCCTCTCATCCATCAATCCCTACCCCCCCAAATCCCTCCCTCCATACCCATTACCTTAATCCATCACTCCCTACGCCCTCCATCACTTATAATACAGATATTAAACAGATCTGACTCCCTACCAGCTCCCTCTAATCCATAACTCAATACTCACCCTGTCCTTCACTTCCGCTCTCTCCCCTCTTATGAGTACACACACACATATATAACACGATTAATTGGTAGCTGGAAGTGGGGTGTGAATGATAGACGTCTTCCCGAGGCTTCTTTGTTTATTTGCTATGTCGTGGTGGGTACACAGGCTTGTGTGTTTGCCCACGGCCAGGGTAGGGCCATGCTCACGAGGGAGAGAATTTGGCCGCCTTCTGTCTTGCTGCTTGGCTGCTGTGTGAGTGTGTGTGGGCCCAGCATCCCACAGACTTGGGCAGGCCCAGAGGGCAGCACTTTAGTGGCATGAAATATGGACTAAACTGGCAGACAGCATAGGCTGTCTGTGCAGACAGTACAGGCTGTCTACATATGCTCGGCCACCTACCACATGGTCGTCCCGACCATGTCTGGCGGTAAAAGAAAACTCGGTCTCTCTCTTGTAGGAACAGGGCACAGAACACAAAATAAAAAACATATATATACATATGGACATGGAAAAAAAAAACTTCCTACTGAGAGGGAAGAAAAAGCATGTGGGGTGTGCTAAACATCGTGGTCAAAGGGAGTGAGCGTCGAAGGGCATCACTGCACGCCTTCCTGCATCTGGACAGATACTGCAACACATGAGACATCGCTGTGGCTGAGCTGTGACGTAAAAGGTTACGGTCTCCTCTGGAATGGTGAAGCAGTCATCGTAGGAGTTGCTGCAGGTTTTCACTCAACCTGGGGCACGACATGCTGGTGCCCTCGAGTGAGGCGTCGTCAAAACTCGGCAACTGGGCAGGACTTCCGGCAAGCAACTCAGGAGGACACTTCTCCACTGGTACTGTCACTGGGCTCTCACTGCCGGCGAGCGAGGAGCGAGTCGTGGCAGAGATGACTTGGCAAAACATCTGGGAGTCGTAACATCATACACCAGACTGCAGTGAGTGAGCTAGCAGTCAAAATGACATCATCTTCGTGCAGGAGCTCACTGAAGCTATGACACGAGGCTGACACAGTGCCTGCCGACAGGGCTAACTGTGGCTTGACGAGTGTCATTCTCTCGGCACTTGGAGTTATAGCAGAGATTAATCTAAGCATCCCCAGACTTGTTTCTCTACATATAATTGCACTCTGAAGAACTGGAGGTGAAGTGAAACAAATCTCGATGGGAATCGTAGCAGGTACGATTCTGCAGAACATCACGAGCGACGAGCATAAGAGCTTTCTGTACAAAGGGCTCAGGCACTCCGGTGCTCGGGTGCTCAGGTGCTTGGGCTGTCAAATTGTCAAACATGCTGGTCACACCGGGTGACTAACACAATGGTGCTACATGGGTCTGACCGCAGACCTCACTGGACACACGGAAACTTTACACACCCGCGGTACATATGGTACAACGTGGCTTAACTAGCAAATGATGCTTTTCTGAGCACAAAATTGACACTAAGCTATACACGAACATGTGAGAACACTGACTGAGAGGAATTAATTAACACACGACATATATCTTCTCTCAATCTTCTCGACAATACTGAAATATTTACTGAAACACTTGATGTGACATCATGTGTCAGGTGTGACGTCGCGAGGTGACATCAGCAGCACTGTGACGTCAGCAGACATCGTGACGCCATGAAGTCGGGCAGCATCGTGGGTGATGTCGTGAAGTCGGGCAGCATCGTCAGTGACGTCAATGTGATGCGGGCAGCAGACCAGAGCATGTGGCCTGGGACATCTGGCTTGGCAACCCACATGGCTTGTAGATCCACGTGACATCGCCCACACCCACATGGCTTGTAGATCTATGTGACATTGCCCACACCCACGTGGCATCGGAATCCACGTGGCATCGTGATCTACGTGGCATGCTGATCTACATGGCTTGCTAATCCATGTGGCTTCCTGATCCACGTGGCTTGGTGATCTACGTGGCATGCTGATCCACATGGCTTGCTGATCCACATGGCTTGCTGATCCATGTGGCCTGCTGATCCACAGGGCTTGCTGATCCACGTGGCTTGCTGATCTACATGGCATGCTGATGCACGTGGGTTGCTGATGTACGTGGCTTGCTGATGCATGTGGCTTGCTGATGCACATGGTTTGCTGATGCATGTGGCTTGCTGATCTATGTGGCTTGCTGATCCACGTGGCTTCGAGTGATCTACGTGGCATGCCGATCCACGTAGCTTGCTGATCCACATGGCTTGCTGATCTGCATGGCTTGCTGATCCACGTGGCTTGCTGATCCACATGGCTTCGAGTGGCCTCGGGGCACTCAGATACACAGCATTGGCAATGAATTCACACAAAAAAACAACAGAAAACACAGCAGAGAGAGTGATGGCGTGGTGGTGTATGGTAGTGTGGTGGCGAGGAGCGTGGGTGAGTGTCTGGCAAGGGAGGATCTGGCCGTTTCCTCCTCTCAAACCCACAACACGGCGAAACGCACACTGGACGCAGAAATCACTACAAAACTCACCTCTGGCTTGCTGAAACAGCTGTGCTGAGCTGAACAACAACAGCAGAACATACAAGTGACGCTGAACACGTGACTTGAGAAACAGCGTAGGAAGCTGTAGCATGGGGTCACTGGGACACCACTTACAATTCTCGAAGAAATTCGGAAAATTTCGGCTAGATCCTCCTTGTACCTGTGTCTGGATGCTCAAACGTGCAGACACGACATAAGGATAACTTGTTGAGAGACGGGCAAACACAACTGCTGCGACCACCGCTTCCCACCATTTATAACGAGATTGTTTGGTGAGATGCAGTGGGAGTAAATGATACATCTTCGGAGGCTTCTTACTTTATTAGTAATGTAGTGGTGGGTACACAGGCTTGTGTGTTGTGCCCATGGCTGGGGAAGGGCCATCCCACAAGGGAGAGAACTAGTACTTGTGTCTTTCTGCTTGGCCATTTTCTTGCCTCGTCCATGCTCGCCCTACTCACATCTTACCGCTGACACCATTTATAACGCGATTAATTGGTAGCTGGAAGCAGGGTGTGAATGATAGACGTCTTCCCGAGGATTCTTTGTTTATCTGCTATGTCGTGGTGGGTACACAGGCTTGTGTGTTTGCCCATGGCCCGGGTAGGGCCATGCTCACGAGGGGGAGAACTAGTACGCCTCCTGTCTTGTTGCTTGGCTGCTGTGTGAGTGTGTGGGCCTAGCATCCCACAGACTTGGGCAGGCCCAGAGGGCAGCACTTTAGTGGCATAAAATATGGACTAAGCTGGCAGACAGCATAGGCTGTCTCTGCAGACACTACAGGCTGTGTACACATAAACACACACACCCGGGGCCAGGAGCTAGGACTCGACCCCTGCAACCTCAACTAGGTGAGTACACACACACACAAACACACACACACCCACACACACACACACACACACACACACACACACACACACACACACACACACACACATAAACACACACACACGCACGCACACACACACATACACACACACGCACACGCAAACACACATGCAGACACACACACACATACACACACACACGCACACACACACAGTGGGCACCTGTGACGAGCGGGGTCCCACAGGGGTCGGTCCTAGGACCAGTGCTATTTTTGGTATATGTGAACGACATGACGGAAGGGTTAGACTCAGAAGTGTCCCTGTTTACAGATGATGTGAAGTTAATGAGGAGAATTAAATCTGATGAGGACCAGGCAGGACTTCAAAGAGACCTGGACAGACTGGACACCTGGTCCAGCAAATGGCTTCTCGAATTTAATCCTGCCAAATGCAAACTCATGAAGATAGGGGAAGGGCACAGAAGACCACAGACAGAGTATAGGCTAGGTGGCCAAGGACTGCAAACCTCACTCAAGGAGAAAGATCTTGGGGTGAGTATAACACCGAGCATGTCTCCGGAAGCACACATCAATCAGATAACTGCTGCAGCATATGGGCGCCTGGCAAACCTGAGAACAGCATTCCGATACCTTAGTAAGGAATCATTCAAGACACTGTACACCGTGTATGTCAGGCCCATACTGGAGTATGCAGCACCTGTTTGGAACCCGCACTTGATAAAGCACGTCAAGAAACTAGAGAAAGTACAAAGGTTTGCGACAAGGTTAGTTCCAGAGCTAAGGGGAATGTACTATGAAGAAAGATTAAGGGAAATCGGCCTGATCATACTGGAGGACAGGAGGGTCAGGGGAGACATGATAACGACATATAAAATACTGCGTGGAATAGACAAGGTGGACAAAGACAGGATGTTCCAGGGAGGGGACACAGAAACAAGAGGCCACAATTGGAAGTTGAAGACACAAATGAGTCAGAGAGATAGTAGGAAGTATTTCTTCAGTCATAGAGTTGTAAGGCAGTGGAATAGCCTAGAAAATGACGTAGTGGAGGCAGGAACCATACACAGTTTTAAGACGAGGTTTGATAAAGCTCATGGAGCGGGGAGAGAGAGGGCCTAGTAGCAACCGGTGAAGAGGCGGGGCCAGGAGCTAGGACTCGACCCCTGCAACCACAAATAGGTGAGTACAAATAGGTGAGTACACACACACGCACACACACACACAGGCCAGAACTACAAAGGGATCTGAACAGGCTGCAGACCTGGTCCAGCAATTGGTTCCTGGAGTTAAGCCCTACCAAGTTCAAAGTCATGAAGATTGGGGAAGGGCAAAGAAGACTGCTATTACAACCCAGGATTCCAAATGGCCTGTTATTCCGGGTGTAATGGGAGCAAAATAAACACAGCAGAAAAAGTTTAGACTTATATTATCCTTCACCAATTTAAAACAGCAATATGTACACTATGTACAGTGATAAGTATAGTGCACTCCACGGTAAGCAAGGCAGAAATAGAAGCCACAAGATAGCAGACCGTGTTTCAACCAGCTCTAGAATGGAAATGACAAGGGCAGAAAGGAGAGCGGTACCCACATAACCTCTGCGATTGCCAAAACCATCTTCTTATTGGCTAGATCCTGGTCACTAGTTGAACGACGGGGCCCCATCATCAACTCTTAGCAACCTGGTTCGCTGGTTGGGGGAGATAGCCTGTAAATGAGGGTGAGTACATGCGCCGTATAAAGGTTACGTACTCTTTGCATGCCACACCCCCACCCCGAGAAGGCTCAGGATTAGGCTGCCACCTCCCAGTGGTAACCGTGCCACCATGGCACAAAATAATGGGATCGCCTTTCCTCTCCACCATCCAACTCTTAGATAGAGCTCAGCTTTTCTCGTGACCAAAAGCCAAACCCTAAACTTAGAGTGAGACAGCAGACAGGCTAGCATAGGTCCAAGATACAGGCGGACGGTAGCCCGCATCCCCTCACTAAAAAAAACCCCACACCAGGGGATAAAAAAAAAAGAGCGTGAAAAGGGGTTACCACAAATAACATCCTAACCTAAATAAATAAAAATATTAGACTCTAGATAAAGAGTCTGCCAACATATTTTCTTTGCCGGCAATATATTTAATGGAAATATTATAGGGCTGCAGCCTTAGCGTCCAGCGCATGAGCCTTGTGTTGTGGTTCTTCATGGCTTGGAGATATACTAAAGGATTGTGATCACTGTAGACTGTGACCACCTGCGATGTCTGGCCCACATAAACATCGAAATGCTCCAAAGCCAGTACCAGCGCGAGGGATTCTTTTTCAATGGTAGAGTAAGCCCTCTGATGTGGCTGGAACTTGGCTGAAAAGTATGCTACAGGCTGCAACTCCTTGTTCCCGATTTGTAATAGTACTGCCCCAACCCAGACTCACAAGCATCAACCTGTAATGAAAAAGGTTTGGAGAAGTCTGGAGACAAGAGAATGGGTGCAGTACACAATAATCTTTTTGCTTTATTAAAAGCAGTGTTACAGTCTGAGGTCCAATTGAAGGGAACTTTGTGACTGGTAAGAGAGGTAAGAGGGGCTACAATATCTGAGAAATTCTTACAGAAATTTCTGTAAAATCCTATCATGCCTAGGAAACGTTGAAGAGATTTCCTATCATGAGGAACTGGATACTCTTTAATAAAAAGAACTTTAGCAAGTTTAGGTGCAACTTTACCACTACCTACTTCATGGCCTAGAAAAGTTACAGTGGCCTGGCCAAAGGAAGATTTAGATAAATTAACTGTTAAATGGGAACTCTTAAAGGTCTCAAAAAGAGCCTTAAGTCTAAGTAGGTGTTGATCCCAAGTATCAGACACCACAACAATATCATCTAGGTACGCTGCCGTGCCTTCAAGTCCTTTAATAGCCTGATGGATAAGTTTCTGGAATGAAGAGGGGGAATTTTTCATTCCGAAGGGGGTAACTGTGTATTGATAATGACCTCCTGGAATTACGAAGGCAGAGATTTCCTTCGCCTTATCCGTCAAAGCATATGTAATTGTGACCTCGTTCACCTTTCAGTAGTCTGTACACATACGAAACCCTCCATCAGCCTTCTTCACAAGGATGCACGGTGAAGCCCATGGACTAGATGACTCCTCCACTAAACCATGCTTTAACAAAAATTCTACTTCCTGCTGAAGTAGCCTTTGCTTTTCAGGATTAGCTCTGTAGGGGGAGAGTTTAATTGGTTTAGTTTCCCACATCTACATCATGATAACCTAACGTACATTTTTTCGGCAAATCCGAAAAAATATTAGGATATGACTGTAGAAGCTCCGTTAAATTTGTTGCTTGCGTTTCAGATAATCCCTCCATTAAAGGGCTAGGATCCTTGAGGAGGACAGAATTTGAAGGTTTAATATTAATTTCAGAGATAGAGTGCAAAGAGTCAGAGTCGTCCTCGGAGGTAGAGGACAGAGTCATTACTGGGACTTGATCTGGTGTATGGAAATACTTTAATTGATTAATGTGGTAAGTTTTAGATTTTGAGGTCTTATCAATGGGAGCTACCACATAATTTACATCAGATAATCTACTTACAATCTGCATAGGTCCCGTAAATCTAGCTTTGAAGGTGTGGCCAGGTATAGGTTCCTGCACCAACACCTTGTCTCCTGGATGGAAGGAGCAGAATTGTGCACTTCTGTCATACCTCTGTTTCATCTTGCTTTGAGCTGTCTTTAGGTCAGCCTTGGCTAACTGACGTGCCACCTGCAACCTTGAAGACGGGTTGTAGAGTGTTGAGCTAACGTTTTCTCCCATCCATCCTTCTTTGAGCACCCGAAGAGGACCTCGTACATTGTGCCCAAAGATCAGCTCAAACGGACTATACCCTGTAGACTCTTGCACCGTCTCTCGTACTGAGAGCAGCAACAAAGGTAGTGATTCATCCTAGTCTGTAGGAAAGTGCATGCAAAAAGTTCTCATCATTGTTTTTAATGTCTGGTGGAATCTTTCCAAGGCGCCTTGGGACTGAGGATGATAGGCAGTGGATAAGTTGTGGATTATCCCTAACCTACTTAATACTTCCCTAAATGCTTTGGCAGTGAAGTTAGTACCTTGATCACTTTGAATAGTTTTAGGAATGCCAAAACAAGAAATGAATTTTATTAAAGCTTTGAGAATAGCTTTAGTATTAATACTATGCATGGGAATTGCTTCAGGGTATCTGGTTACTTTATCCATAATCGTAAATAAATATTGATTTCCAGACTTTGACCTAGGAAGTGGACCTACACAATCTATAACTAAATCTGCAAAAGGTTCTCCATCAGCAGGTATAGGTTGGAGAGGTGCAGGTTTAATGGAATGTCCAGGTTTCCCAACTTGCTGACATTCTCGGAAACACCTAATATGATTCTTCACATCTTTCTTTAATTTTGGCCAATAAAATTCTTTTGTGATTCTATACTAGGTTTTTGTAATTCCTAAGTGACCTTCTAATGAAGTATTATGAGCTATATTTAATATTTGAGGTCTAAACTTGGTTGGAACCACTAACCTGTCATACAATTACCGGCCCTCTATCTCCTTACCAGTCTCAGTGCAGATCAAATAATTGCTTTTAACTTCATACTTGACCGGATGACCCAAAGAGGATTTACCCATGGCTGCCTGAAAAGCGAATTTTAAAGAAGGGTCCTTTCGTTGTTCCTCCCGGAAGGACAGTCCCTCGGGCATGGAAACAGAGACATCTGGCAATCCTGCAACCTGGGAATAGGAAGGCTTGATCGGGGTCTGTTCACTTGATTTACGAGGCTCCGGCCGGTGTGCCTCATAAAACAATGTGGCTATTCCGAGATTAGAGTCGTCCAAGGATAGGTCAACATTCCCTCCAGACAACCCTTGGGATGTTGCCCGAGTTATGGCCAACACCGGAGAAGAATTAATCATTATAGGTTCAGGACACGAACTAACAGTAGTAATGTTATTACCCAGTAATAACATGGCATCTTTCATGGGAAATCCTTTTGAGACACCTACAGTCAAGTAATATTTGCACTGTAATATTTGCACTGTACATAAATTTTATGCAAAGGAACCGATTATATAGCTCCTCCAAATGCTTCCAATAAAACAGAGGAATTCAAAGAAGTATTCTCTGAAAGGGGTAATATTCCTTCTCTTACAAGTTAGCAATATGCTCCAGTATCTCTAAAGGTCTTTACTTTAGTTGTTTCTGAGTTTTCCTGAAGGGAAATGAGACTCTTGCAATAATAAGGGGCCATACCTTTTTCTACTTCTCTAGGGGACATGTTACTAGGGATATTAGAGATTTTCCCAATGGGTTGGGGTTTATGGGGGCAGTTGGGACGGATGTGACCTACTTTGTTGCAGAGGAAGCAGACGACAAGCTTGCCCTTTACTCCCTGCTGACATTGCAAATGGTGTCGTTCTGGCTGGTGTCTCTCTGGATACTGTTGTCGAGATGCACCATGAGTAGTTTGCCTCTCCGCAGGTGGACCATATGTTGAGAAGCGTGGCTCACCAGGTGACTTAGTTGGCTGACGTAGACGTTCTCCCTCCGGCTGGCACTTCATTCTCCAAGGTTGACGATCTCTGCTCATGCCAGGCTGTTGAAAAGAGAGACGGGACCGCTCGGACAAGGAGCGGTTAGTTTCGAAGGTATCAGCCAACCTGGCTGCCTCCAATGCAGTGGTTTAGTCACGATCCTGCAGAAAGACTCGAACCTCTGGTCCCACAGACTCCAGCAGGTTATCAATCAGAATAAGCTGAACCAGCTCCTCAAAGGTAGAGACACCACTTGCTTTATACCAGCTGGTTAAAGCTTTGGTTTGCTGTCTCACAAAGTCCACTAGGGATTGACCAAGCTGTCGTCTGCTCAGCTTAAAAATCTTCCTATATTTGGCTGGGATACATGTATATGCTCCCAACACTGTGGTCTTCACTACTTGATAATCAGAAAATTCAGCATCATTTAATACTGACGTAAATTCCTGTGCCTTACCCAATAATGCTGTATGAACCAACGATGCCCAATGCTGTTCCGGCCACCTCAAGGCTCGAGCCTGATTTTAGAAGCTTTCGAAAAATTGCTCTGGTTCGGCCTCATTGAAGCGGGGAACAAGCTGTACTGCTTTTTGTAAACTAAAATCATTTACAGAATGCGAAAACTGCCTCCTTTCTCTTTCCCTATCATATTCTTCCCTTGCGAATGCTCTCTGTTCCCTAGTTTGCTCAAGATTGATTTTTGCCAGCTCAAGTGCCAACGACGCTGATTCACCCTGAGACAACCCAGCTGCACTATACCATTTTGCTCCGTAGGTGTATCATCTTCCTCCTGCGAGAACATAGTAGTTTTTGCCCTAGCTCCCGTAGAGGGAGGAGTCTGATGTGCCATCTCTTCTTCTATAAGTTTGTCAGCAATCAGTGAACGCAGTTGCGCAGCTGTGAGAGTGCGTTTGTATTTAATGCCAATGGAACGAGCAATTCGCCAACAACTCTGTAGGGACAATTTAGGTAGGTTATGCAAAGTATATGCCGACACCAGACGTCTGACTCGTCTAGGTGGCATAAGTTATTCGCTATGCACAGTACGATTGCAGAATACCCCAACGTAACACGTTAATTTGCAGAACACGCTTAGCTATGCACAGTACGATTGCAGAATACGCATACAAACAAAGCTGACTGCAAAATTCTCCACACCGAACAGTCTAGTAACAACTGACACGCAAAATTTATAAAGCAATGCTAGACAGCTACACTGTTCTAGAAGATTGACCGTAGCAAGATTGACACAAGATTGACACACACACACACACACATGCACACAGTGGAGTGGAGAAGAAGATTGACACAATAGCAAGGCTGACCATAAAGCAACTGACACGCAAAATTTGTAAAGCAGTGCCAGACAGCAAGCTGCACAATGTTCCTGCTACGAGCTTCACCCTAAGCTCAACTGTTTCTCTAAGTCCAGCTCCAGCTCTCGGACAGGCTACCCATATTACAACCCAGGATTCCAAATGGCCTGTTATCCCTGGTGTAATGGGAGCAAAATAAAAACAGCAGAAAAAGTTTAGACTTATATTATCCTTCACCAATTTAAAACAACAATATGTACACTATGTACAGTGATAAGTATAGTGCACTCCACGGTAAGCAAGGCAGAAATAGAAGCCACAAGATAGCAGACCGTGCTTCAACCAGCTCTAGAATGGAAATGACAAGGGCAGACAGGAGAGCGGTACCCACATAACCTCTGCGATTGCCAAAACCATCTTCTTATTGGCTAGAACCTGGTCACTAGTTGAACGACGGGGCCCCATCATCAACTCTTAGCAACCTGGTTCGCTGGTTGGGGGAGATAGCCTGTAAATGAGGGTGTGTACATGCGCCGAATAAAGGTTATGTACTCTTTGCATGCCACAACTGCAGACGGAGTACAGTCTAGAGGGCCAAAGACTACAAACCTCACTCTAGGAAAAAGATCTTGGGGTGTGTATAACACCAGGCACATCTCCTGAAGTGCACATCAACCAAATAACTGCTGCACCATATGGGCGCCTAACAAACCTCAGAACAGCATTCCGACAACTTAATAAGGAATCGTTCAGGACCCTGCACACCGTGTACGTTAGGCCCATATTGGAGTATGCGGCACCAGTCTGGAACCTACACCTAGCCAAGCACGTAAAGAAACTAGAGAAAGTGCAAAGGTTTGCAACGAGACCAGTTCCAGAGCTAAGAGGTATGTCTTACGAGGAGAGGTTAAGGGAAATCAACCTGACGACACTGAAGGACAGGAGAGATAGGGGGGACATGATAACGACATACAAAATACTGAGAGGAATTGACAAGGTGGTCAAAGACAGGATGTTCCAGAGATGGGACACAGCAACAAGGGGATTTGGGCCCATTGTTGTTTATAATGTATATCAATGACCTTGACTAGGGAATTACTAGTGATATGAACAAATTAGCTGATAACACGAAGATAGGTAGGACAATTGATTCAGACGTAGATGTCATGGAACTTGAGAAGAATTTAGACATACACAATTCATGGTCAGAAAAGTAGCAGACGCAGTTCATTGTAGATAAATGCAAAGTTCTGAAGTTCAGGAATGTTTATAACGCTAGTACTTATGAACTAAATAATATAGAACTTAGCCATACAGAATGCGAAATGGACTTGGTGGTTATGGTAAGAAGCAACCTTAAACCAAGGCAGCAATACCTAAGCGTACGTATTAAGGCAAACAGATTACTGGGATTTATATGAAGTGTAAACAACAGAAGTCCAGCGCTTATACTGCAGCTTTGTACATCGTTAGTAAGGCCTCACCTATATTACACTGCTCAGTTCTGGTCTTCATACTACAGAAGGGATATAGCATAGCATTAGAAATCTTCCGTATGAAGAAAGACTGAAGTCCTTTAAATTACATTGACTTGTAAGACGAAAATGTGGGTAGACATGACTGAAGAGTACAAGTGGAAGACGGGTATTAATAAACGGGATATAATTTTTTTTATTAACACATTGGCCGTCTCCCACCAAGGCAGGGTGGCCCGAAAAAGAAAAACTTTCATCATTCACTCCATCACTGTCTTGCCAGAGGGGTGCTTTACACTACAGTTATATAACTGCAACACTAACACCCCTCCTTCAGAGTGCAGACACTGTACTTCCCATCTCCAGGACTCAAGTCCGGCCTGCCGGTTTCCCTAAATTCCTTCATAAATGTTACTTTACTCACACTCCAACAGCACATCAAGTCCTAAAAACCATTTGTCTCCATTGACTCCTATCAAACACACTCACGCATGTTTGCTGAAAATTAATGCCCCTCGAACGCAAAATCTCCTATAACCACTCCCTCCAACCGATCCTAGGCCAACCCCTACCCCGCCTTCCCTCCACTACAGATTTATACACTCTTAAGTTATTCTTGTTCGTTCCATCCCCCTACATGCCCGAACCACCTTAACATCCCCTCCTCAGCCCTCTGGAGTTTACCTGGAGAGAGTTTCGGGGGTCAACGCCCCCGCGGCCCGGTCTGTGACCAGGCCTCTCAAAAATGTTTATGAAATCCCGCGCCTCCACCTAATTTCCAAACTACGAATTCTCTGCATTATATTCACACCACACATTGAACTCAAACATGATATCTCCACTGCCTCCAGCCTTCTCCTTGTTGCAACATTCACCACCCATGCTTCACACCCATACAAGAGTGTTGGTACAACTATACTCTTATACATTCCCCTCTTTGCTTCCAGGAACTAAGTTCTTTGCCTCCACAGACTCCTACGTGAACCACTCATTTTTTTCCCTCATCAATATAATGATTCATCTCATCTTTCTGCTGACACGTCCACTCCTAAATATCTGAATACATTCACCTCCATACTCTCTCCCTCCAGTCTGATATTCAGTCTTTCGTCACCAATTTTTTTTGTTCCTCATCACCTTATTCTTTGCTATAATAATAATAATAATAATAATAATAATAATAATAATAATAATAATAATAATAATATCTTTCTTCCTACAAGTACATGTACAAGGTATACCCTGACAGCCACTTGTTATGCAGACCATTTCGGGCAAATTAGGTCAGTTTTGCCCCAGGATGCGACCCCCACCAGTCGACTAACACCCAGGTACCCATTCTACTGATGAGTGAACATAGCCAACCGGTGAAAAGAAACACGCCCAGTGTTTCTACCCTCGCTGGGGATCGAACGCAGACACTCGTCGTGTGAAGCGAGAGCTTTAGCCAGCAGGCTACGGGGCTAAATTCTTGAGGATATCTCTCCAAGAAAGAACCCCCAATAATGGATTCAAATTAGAAAAGTTTAGATTTAGAAAGAATATAGGATAGTACTCGTTTGAAAATAGGGCAGTTCTGAGACAGATATTTGTACACATGATGTGTGTTTAGAATTAATTTTATTAATAGGGTTGAAAGTGCTTCGGTTGATTTTTTCTAGAAAATAAACTGACAGAGACGACGAATTCATATATAAAACATTTTTTACTCAATATATTGAAAGGTTCTGTGAGTAAGCCCAGAGTTAAGCCGGATCAAGTCAGTGAGGTGTGAGCAGAGTTGATTATCTTTACTCCATTCTTAAAGACAAGATAACTCTGAAAAACATTCTACTTAATTTGTCATTATTTTAAAATGTGCAGGTGAGAGGATCATCCTTATATCTATCTGCAGGAGCAGTAGCAGCAGCCGCAGTAGCAGCAGGAACAGCATCAGCAGCAGCAGTAGCAGCAGTAGCAGCAGCATCAACAGCAACGAAGGTAAGGTTATCCTGCTTGGATTGCAATTGATAGAGGAAAACTGTGGAACTAAGAAAAGCCACGAGTAACACAAAGGTATAATAGCATTAAAACTCGTGGTTTGTTTGTAATCGTGTCATTACGATTTTCGTGAGTCATTAGCAGCACTGGTATAGCAGGAGACCTATGTACAGCGGGTTCTATCCCCGCCCGTGGTGTGGAGTGTTATAGCTGTTAGGAACAGTACCAGTACTGGTTTAACGGGAGACCTAAGAGCAACAGCATAACCAGGAGATACAGAAACATTTTAGCAAGACAAAAACTAGACAGCAATAGCAACAGCAGTAACAAGGCTACAAGGAATTAGGAGCAGGAAAAAAAGCAGAAGCAGTGGTATAATAATGCAGTTAAAACATCGACAGTGGAGGCATCGCATCAGTTGCAATAGCACAAGAACCTGATGCTTGAGGAATAAAGACATACAACAGAAAATATGAATTAGGGTTTTTAAGTCAGTAGCAGCAACATCAGTTATCCTGAGTTGTATCAGGATAACAATAGCAGAAGTAGAGGTATAACAGTTAATTAAAAAGAACGGCAGCTACAGGTCAGCAGCAGCTGCAGCAACAATACATGTGTGTGTCTGGGTGCTAAGACCAGAAACAATAGCAGTGGTAGTATTACAGGTCACTCAGAGCAACAGCAGACGCAGAGGAGGAGCAGATCATTAAAAGCAGTAGCATCACAGGTTTAGCAGCAACCAGAGTATAGTAGAATAATAGCAGCAGCAGCAGCAGCAGCAGCAGCAGCAGGAGGCCACTAACGAAAGCAATAACAGAGATTTAACAACATGATTGGAGAACAGCAGGAGCTTGGGTGTAGCAGGTCATTAACAACAATAACATGTTTGCTGCAGGACACTAAGAACAGCAGCAGTAGCCGGAGTGGAATAAGCCAGCAGATGTGTAGAAGGATACAGCAGCATCAGAAGCAGCAAGGTTGTTGCAGGGTAATAAAGACAGCAGTAGCAGCAGGTGCAGCAGGACATTAAGAGCTGACCAAAAATAACCGTAAGTGTATAGCAGGTTAAGGAAGAGCTACACGGGTGCGGGAGGTCACTAGGAAAAGTAGCAGCAACAGGGATGTAGCAGCTCACTTAGAACAGCAACAAGGACGCAGCAGGGCACTATAAACATCAGAAGCAGAGCAACAGGTCACAAGGAACAGAAGAAGCAGTAGCAACGGCAGTGGTGAAGCAGGGCAATGAGAACCACATGAAAGTTAAGACACATGTGCAACATCTGGATATCTTTATTGTAGACGTTTCGCCATCCAGTGGCTTTATCAATACAGATTCTAGGACATAATAGGAAGACAGTAGAACTATATACAAAAGATGAGGTAATCAGTCCCTCGGCCTTGGAGTTAGTGTTCACAGCATCGTGGTGGAGGAGAATCTGGAGCGAAGACAAGAAGACTGGCGGTTATATAGGCGTCAGTGGATAGGGACGGGCAGCAGACGAGGGCAAAGTCACTGGTAGGCGGGATTCCCCAGTGGAAGTAGGTCCTTCCCAAAGAGATGGGTTAGTTGCAGCAGCTGTGAAGAAGGTCTTGTAGATGTCCTCTGAACCAAGATTCCATGATGTTGCAGTGAACCACATCATCAGGTGTGTAGCAGCGAGAACCACATCTTCAGGTGCGTAGCAGCTCACTGAGAATAGCAAAAGCAACATCAGTAGCGGGGCCAGGGTGCAGCAGGGCACCATGAACAGAAACAGAAGACAGATTCTCCATCAGTTCTGGTGCTCCACTGCTCTATTATTTGTCCAACTCAATATACGAATAGACTGAAACCGTCGCAGGCAGCCAAAGTAATATTGTGCTTGACCACCTGACTGTGGGTCAGATACTCACTGAAGATGCTCTTGTACATTCATACTATTTTGTTTCCGAGATGGTAACCTGCTGTTATGTGTGGCTCTTTGCTCTCACGTTGATTATCGTTATAATACTCACTCAGTTCCGTAATTATTGTACATATCTTTGTGAAGGAATACAAAGGTAAAGAAAAAAGTATACTTCAGTGTTGCAGGTTGCTATATGACTTTTGACATAAGTTATGGCCATGTACAACAGTCCTTAATAAATTTGTTGTGTTCGTAGCAGCCATGAGACACATTTTGACTATAATGCAGCACATTACACACTGCGCTTTTTTTCCACAGGAAAACTTTTCACTCGATATTAGTGGGTCCCAGCCGACTGGCTGATGCAAAGACCATAAACCCTGGCCAGGAAATGGGAAAGTATCTGGGAATCACACATAGCATTGCTTGTGTTAGCATCTGACCAGCTTACTGGGGCACGTCTTTGTAGGGACGCGCGGCATAAGTTTCTCCCGTCCAGCTCGCAGACCTGCCCAGTCATTATCCAGTATTCTGTCAAGTCCAGAAACGTTGGGTTTGACTTTGAAAGGGATTGTGATTGTGATTGTAGATTCAGTCGGACAACTGTTTGAGAACGTGTGAAAGGGATACAAGAACAGTTGCTTCAAATAAAGCTGAAGCTTCAGCAGCATTTGAAAAACTGCTGGTTCTACATATATTGTAATTTGTCATAGTGAAAACGCTGTTCAGGGTAGTAATAACAGTAATGATTGTCAAATTAATGTCCGCTTTGTAAATACTTTGGAGGGGATTCCAGTGATAATTCCACCTGTCATTCAATCATAGAAACAGAGCACAAAAATCTCTGCACAAAAAACGCTCACTCCCAGCCTCAAAAATAGAAGAGAAACTGGAGAGTTTTTAGATAAGGAAAATTCTGATAAAACAGAAACGCTACTGTAATAAGTAGAATTGATTTTTATACTGAGAATCTGAGTACTTCACCAGTGGGTTAAAACTCACGTAAAAAATCCATCCTTAGTTGAAATATTTCCAAACATACAAAGAGACTTCCTGATGTACACTTTAAAGAAACCACCGACCCCGTTGTTGTGTGTCTATAATGGTGCAGACTACCTGTAAATCTTCACTTGACGTATTTAACAGTAATGCTAATCATTCTTGCAATTAAACGCACCAAATGACTCTAATACCACATGGTGAGGAATTTTGAAGAGATATCTCCACTTATTTAACTTGTTTGCTCCTGCTGATAAATTCAGTAATAATGATCTTGTGTACTGCACTAAGGGAGAGCCAGCTCAGTTGGCTGGCGCTTACCATACTAAAATTAAAAAAAAAAAAAATTTTAGTAATCGTAAAAACTTCTGTCACTCTTAATTCGTATTGATTATTTGCAAATTGTAGGCGAACCTCATGTCACACAGAGCTATGAAGGCATCTTTGATTTCTGAGTTACCTTCCACACAACAGATATAGCGTAATTTCAATGGCTAAGACGACCTTAAAAAATTATAAATGATCAATATTAATTTTATTGGTATCCTTGGCACGATATTCAAACAAATAAACATGCATGATAACTTGTCAGTTATGTATTGGACTGACACAATTCCAGTGAATGTTCCACTTAAGAGACATCTTATAATAACCTTGCAAAAAATATTAAAAAATATTTACTAACACGCTAGTCGAAATGTTGTTATTGATATATATATATATATATATATATATATATATATATATATATATATATATATATATATATATATATATATATATATATATATATATATATATATATATATATATATATATATATATATATATATATATATATATATATATATATATATATATATATATATATTCTTTTCTTTCAACGTACCAGCCGTATCCCACCGAGGTGGGGTGGCCCAAAAGGAAAAACGAAAGTTTCTCCTTTTACATTTAGTAATATATACAGGAGAAGGGGTTACTAGCCCCTTGCTCCCGGCATTTTAGTCGCCTCCTACAACACGCATGCCTTACGGAGGAAGAATTCTGTTCCACTTCCTAATGGAGGTAAGAGAAAATAAACAAGAACAAGAACTAGTAAGAAAACAGATGAAAACCCAGAGGGGTGTGTACATATATGCTTGTACATGAATGTGTAGTGTGACCTAAGTGTAAGTAGAAGTAGCAAGACATACCTGAAACCTTGCATGTTTATGAGACAGAAAAATGGACACCAGCAATCCTACCATCATGTAAAACAATTACAGGCTTTCGTTGTACACTCACTTGGCAGGACGGTAGTACCTCCCTGGGCGGTTGCTGTTTACCAACCTACGATATATATATATATATATATATATATATATATATATATATATATATATATATATATATATATATATATATATATATATATATATATATGTCGTGCCGAATATGTAAAACTGGTCAATTAGCAAGAACTCAATTAAAATTAAGTCCTTTCTGAAATTTTCTCTTATACGTTTAAAAATATATTTTTTTCATTAATGATAATGTAAAAATTTTTAATTTTGCACCAAAAGAATCTTAGAAAACTTACCTAACCTTATTATAACAGGAATAATTTACTTTAGCCTAACCCAACTAAATATATTTTAGATTTGTTTACAATGCTTTAATACTAACCAAACACAGTGAAATATATTTTTTTCGTTAGGTTTAGAATGATATTGGCGAAATTATTGCATACACAAATTTTCCCTTGTCCTATATGGCAAGATGAGCGTTGGTATTTAAGCCAAGATCGCAAGTTCTGCCTATTCGGCACGACATATATATATATATATATATACATATACATATATATATATATATATATATATATATATATATATATATATATATATATATATGTATATATACATATATGTCGTGCAGGATATGTAAAACTGGTCAATTAGCAAGAACTCGTTTAAAATTAAGCCCTTTCCGAAATTTTCTCTAATACGTTTAAAGATATATATTTTTCATTAATGTTAATGTAAAAAATTTTAATTTTGCACCAAAAGAATCTTAGAAAACTTACCTAACCTTATTATAACAAGCACAATTTATTTTAGCCTAACCCAACTAAATATATTTTAGATTTGTTTACAGTAATTTAATACTAAACAAACAGTGTGAAATATATTTTTTTCCTTAGGTTCAGAATGATTTTGGCGAAATTATTGCATACACAAATTTTCGCTTGTCTTATATGGCAAGCAAAGGTCGCAAGTTCTGCCTATTCGGCACGACATATATATATATATATATATATATATATATATATATATATATATATATATATATATATATATATATATATATATATATATATATATACATCGTGCCGAATAGGCAGAACTTGCGATCTTGGCTTAAATAGCAACGCTCATCTTGCCATATAGGACAAGTGAAAATTTGTGTAAGCAATAATTTCGCCAAAATCATTTTGAACCTAACGAAAAAATATATTTCACTGTGTTTGTTTAGTATTAAATTATTGTAAACAAATCTAAAATATATTTAGTTGGGTTAGGCTAAAATAAATTGTTCTTGTTATAATAAGGTTAGGTAAGTTTTCTAAGATTCGTTTGGAGCAAAATTAAAAAATTTTACATTAACATTAATGAAAAAAATATATCTTTAAACGTATAAGAGAAAATTTTAGAAAGGACTTAATTTTAAATGAGTTCTTGCTAATTGACCAGTTTTACATATTCGGCACGACATAAAATATATATATATATATATATATATATATATATATATATATATATATATATATATATATATATATATATATATATATATATATATATATATATATATATATATATATATATATATATGCAAAACAACCACTGTGAAAGAATAGAGAAACTCCAAGCGCTTTCGTGACCACTCACATAATCAAGGAACAATGAAAGTAGAGAGCATCAAAGGAAGGAATATATGGGGTCTAGCCCACACATCACTATCAGATCCCACAACAAATGAACATCTAACATGCGACTCCTAAGAAAGGGAACACTGCAGCAGGCCCGCCAGCCCAACTAGACAGGTCCTTCACACAACCCACCAACAAACTATTCTACCCAAGAAATAAGAATTTTAAAAATTATTATTTGTCCAATGTATTATTAAATTCTACCCAAATTCTATTAATTATAAATGGATCTAATTTATATAAACCAAAGGAAATATTCATATTATTGTCAAAATTGCTTTTTATGAAACAATATTCAATTATATTCCTGTCGATTATCGACTTGCTTGATACTACTTTCTCAACTTTTTGAAAATCAATTGGATGGTTAAAATCTCTCACATGAATAAATAGAGCATTGGAATCTTGTCCAGTTCTAATGCTATATTTATGTGTTTTAATCTTAGTTCGAGATTTTTACCAGTTTGACCGTAATAAACTTTATCGCAAATTTTACAAGGAATCTTATACACACATCCATCAGCATTTTGGAGAAAAATTTTTATCAAAAGTTTTTTTTACTGTATCAAGATTTTTGAATACAACTTTAATATTAAAAGTCTTAAGAAGAGAAGGCACATCAACCAAGTTTTCATGGTAAGGGAGAACCAACATATCTTTAGTTGAATAAGGTTGGTTGTCCCTTTTTGGATTGTAAAAATTATTTCTAGCAACTTTAAAAGATTTATCAATTACCTTTCTTGGGTATTTCAAATCATTACCTATTTCATAAATTTTGGATATTTCCTCATCTATGAACTCTGGACTACAAATTCGTAAAGCTCTCAAAAACATTGATGAGAAAACAGACAGTTTAATTCTTTCTTGATGAGAAGAATAGTAGTGGACATAGGAACAGTTATTTGTAGGTTTTCTGCAAATTTTAAATTTGAATTCATTATTACCCTTAATAATTAAAACATCTAGAAAAGGCAATGAGATATTTTCTTCAGACTCAACAGTAAAGTTTATAGAATGGGCTAAGCTATTTAATTTGCAAGGAAATGGTGTATGCCTACATTTTTGGGCATAAGATACAAAATATCAAGATTCCAATGCTCTATTTATTCATGTGAGAGATTTTAACCATTCAATTGACTTTCAAAAAGTTGAGAAAGTAGTATCAAGCAAGTCCATGGTCGACAGGAATATAATTGAATCTTGCTTCATAAAAAGCAGTTTTGACAATGATATGAATATTTCCTTCGGTTCATATAAATTAGATTCATTTATAATTAATAGAATTTGGGAAGAATTTAATAATACATTGGACAAATAATTTTTAAAATTCTTATTTCTTGGGTAGAATAGTTTGTTGGTGGGTTGTGTGAAGGACCTGTCTTGTTGGGCTGGCGGGCCTGCTACAGTGTTCCCTTTCTTAGGAGTCGCGTGTCAGATGTTCCTTTGTTGTGGGATCTGATAGTGAGGTGTGAGCTAGACCCCTTATATACCTTCCATTGATGCTCTACTTTCATTGTTCCTTGATAATGTGAGTGGTCTCGAAAGCGCTTGGAATTTCTCTATTCTTTCACAGTGGTTGTTTTGCATATTCTGAAATCACCTGTTTACTGTGATCTTATTGCATATATATATATATATATATATATATATATATATATATATATATATATATATATATATATATATATATATATATATATATATATATATATATATATATATATATATATATCCAAACTGTCAATATCCCAAACCCCTCCTTTAAAGAGCAGGCATTGTACTTCCCATTTCCAGGACTCAAGTCCGGCTATATAAAAAATAACCGATTTCCCTGAATCCCTTCACTAAATATTACCCTGCACACACTCCAACAGATCGTCAGGTCCCAAATATCATTCGTCTCCATTCACTCCTATCGAACAAGCTCATGCACGCCTGCTGGAAGTCCAAGCCCCTCGCCCACAAAACCTCCCTTACCCCTTCCTTCCAACCTTTTCGAGGACTACCCCTACCCCGCCTTCCTTCCTCTACAGATTTAAATGTTCTCCATGTCATTCTACTTTGATCCATTCTCTTTAAATGACAAAACCACCTCAACAACCCCTTTTCAGCCCTCTGACTAATACTTTTATTAACTCCACACCTCCTAATTTCCACACTCCGAATTTTCTGCATAATATTTACACCACACATTGCCCTTAGACAGGACATCTCCACTGCCTCCAACCACCTCCTCACTGCTGCATTCACAACCCAAGCTTCACACCCATGTTAGAGTGTTGGTACTATTATACTTTCATACATTCCCTTCTTTGCCTCCACAGATAACGCTTTTTGTCTCCACATATACCTCAACGCACCATTCACCTTTTTTCACTCATCAACTTTATGATTAACCTCATCCTTCATAAATCCATCCGCCGACACGTCAACTCCCAAGTATCTGAAAACATTCACTTCTTCCATACTCCTCCTCCTCAATTTGATATCCAATTTTTCTTTATCTAAATCATTTGATACCCTCATCACCTTACTCTTTTCTATGTTCACTTTCAACTTTCTACCTTTACACACATTCTCAAACTCATCCACTAACCTTTGCAATTTTTCTTTAATATCTCCCATAAGCACAGTATCATCAGCAAAAAGCAACCGTGTCAATTCCAATTTTGTATTTAATTCCCCATAATTTAATCCCACCCCTCACCTGAACACCCTAGCATTTACTTCTTTTACAACCCCATTTATAAATATATTAAACAACAATGGTGACATTACACATCCCTGTCTAAGACCTACTTTTACCGGGAAGTATTCTCCCTCTCTTCTACACACCCTAACCTGAGCCTCACTATCCTCATAAAAACTCTTTACAGCATTTACTAACTTACCACCTATTCCATATACTTGCCTTTTATAAATCCATAAATGAAATATTAATTTCCCTACCTTTATCTAAATACTGTTCACATATATGCTTCAATGTAAACACGATCTACACATCCCCTACCCTCTCTAAAACCTCCTTGCTCATCCGCAATCCTACATTCTGTCTTACCTCTAATTCTTTCAATAATAACCCCACCGTACACTTTTCCTGGTATATATAACTTATTCCTCTTTAATTTTTACAATCTCTTTTGTCCCCCTTCCCTTTATATAAAGGGACTATACATGCTCTCCGCCAACCCCTAGGTACCTTCCCCTCTTTCATACATTTATTAAACAAAAATACCAACCACTCCAACACTACGTCTCCCCTTGTTTTTAAAATTTCTGTCATGATGCCGTCAGTTCCAGCTGATTTACCCCCTTTCATTGTACGTAATGCCTCAGGCACCTCCCCCACACTCACATCCTACTCTTCTTCACTCCTAAATGATGGTATACCTCCCAGGCCAGTGCATGAAATTACCGCTTCCCTTTCTTCGTCAACATTTAAAAGTTCCTCAAAATATTCTCGTCATCTACCCAAAACCTCCATCTCCCCATCTATATATATATATATGGTATAAACCTTGGTAATAAATACCAAACACTATGACATATTTATTAGAAAACGTTTCGGTCCTGGGACCTTGATCACTTTGATTTTGCATATATATATATATATATATATATATATATATATATATATATATATATATATATATATATATATATATATATATATATATATATATATATATATATATATATATATATATATATATATATATATATATATATATATATATATATATATATATGTATATATATATATATATATATATATATATATATATATATATATATATAATATATATATATATATATATATATATATATATATATATATATATATATATATATATATATATATATATATATATATATATATGAAAAACAATCACTGTGAAAGAGTAGTGAAATTCCAAGCGCTTTCGTGACTACTCACATTGTCAAGGGACTATGAAAGTAATACATCAAAGGAAGGCAATTAAAGGGCTTAGACTACACCTCACAGTCAACCCCCACAACAAAGAAACACCTGACGCACGACAATACTGGACTCATAAGATAAGAGGAACACTGCAGTAGGTCCGCTGGTCCAACTAGACAGGTCCTAACGACATCCCACTAGCAAAATATTCTACCCAAGAAATAAGGTTTATTATTTGTCCAATGTATTATTAAACTCTAACAAAATTTTATTAATTATAAATGAGTCTAATTTATATAAACCTAAGGAAATATTCGTATTATTTTCAAAACTGCTTTTTATGAAACATGATTCAATTATATTTCTGTCATCCATGGACATGCTTGATACAACTTTCTCAACTTTTCGAAAATCAATCGGATGGTTAAAATCTCTCACATGAATATATATATATATATATATATATATATATATATATATATATATATATATATATATATATATATATATATATATATATATATGTATATATATATATATATATATATATATATATATATATATATATATATATATATATATATATATATATATATATATATATATATATATATATATATATATATATATATATATATATATATATATGTGTGTGTGTGTGTGTGTGTGTGTGTAGGTAGTAGGTTGGTAGACAGCTGTTATTGCTGTTCTTACTGTTGAACAGCGGTTTAGTGCCGATGAAGGTAGCGTAGGTAGCAATGATACGGCCGTGGACTAGATTGGCTTTAATCGGGTAGGAGTGAGTACACAACGGGCAGTGTGAGGGAGTGACCGCAAGCCAGTCCGTGGAGGGGGAGTACTTGTGTACGTCAAGTCGGTCGGTCCAGGAGTGAGAGTGGGTGGTCTGTGCTTCCCACCGACCTAGGTAGGCCTACAGAGGGCAGCACTGAATGCCGCAAAATATGAACTAGTCAGAGCAGACGGCTAGGCTGTGTGCTCTGACAGTACAGGCTGTCTACACAGCAACCACCCAGGGAAGTACTATCGTCCTGCCAGATGACTGTGAAACAGAAACCTGTAACTGTTTTGCATGATGGTAGGATTGCTGGTTTCTTTTTCTGTCTCATAAACACGCTAGATAACAGGGATATCTTGCTGCTCCTACTTACACTTTGGTCACACTTCAAAGACACGCACATGCATATGTATATATACATACATCTAGGTTTTTCTCCTTTTTCTAAATAGCTCTTGTTCTTCTTTATTTCTTCTATTGTCCATGGGGAAGTGGAAAAGAATCTTTCCTCCGTAAGCCATGCGTGTCGTATGAGGCGACTAAAATGCCGGGAGCAATGGGCTAGTAACCCCTTCTCCTGTAGACATTTACTAAAACAGAGAAGAAGAAAAACTTTATAAACTGGGATGCTTGAATGTGCGTGGATGTAGTGCGGATGACAAGAAACAGATGATTGCTGATGTTATGAATGAAAAGAAGTTGGATGTCCTGGCCCTAAGCGAAAAAAAGCTGAAGGGGGTAGGGGAGTTTCGGTGGGGGGAAATAAATGGGATTAAATCTGGAGTATCTGAGAGAGTTAGAGCAAAGGAAGGGGTAGCAGTAATGTTGAAGGATCAGTTATGGAAGGAGAAAAGAGAATATGAATGTGTAAATTCAATAATTATGTGGATTAAAGTAAAAGTTGGATGCGAAAAGTGGGTCATAATAAGCGTGTATGCACCTAGAGAAGAGAGGAATGTAGAGGAGAGAGAGAGATTTTGGGAGATGTTAAGTGAATGTATAGGAGCCTTGAACCAAGTGAGAGAATAATCATGGTAGGGGACCTGAATGCTAAAGTAGGAGAAACTTTTAGAGAGGGTGTGGTAGGTAAGTTTGGGGTGCCAGGTGTAAGTGATAATGGGAACCCTTTGATTGAACATTGTATAGAAAGGGGTTTAGTTATAGGTAATACATATTTTAAGAAAAAGAGGATAAATAAGTATACAAGATATGATGTAGGGCGAAATGACAGTAGTTTGTTGGATTATGTATTGGTAGATAAAAGACTGCTGAGTAGACTTCAGGATGTACATGTTTATAGAGGGGCCACAGATATATCAGATCACTTTCTAGTTGTAGCTACACTGAGAGTTAAAGGTAGATGGGATACAAAGAGAATAGAAGCATCAGGGAAGAGAGAGGTGAAGGTTTATAAACTAAAAGAGGAGGCAGTTAGGGTAAGATATAAACAGCTGTTGGAGGATAGATGGGCTAATGAGAGCATAGGCAATGGGGTCAAAGAGGTATGGGGTAGGTTTAAAAATGTAATGTTAGACTGTTCAGCAGAAGTTTGTGGTTACAGGAAAGTGGGTGCGGGAGGGAAGAGGAGCGATTGGTGGAATGATAATGTAAAGAGAGTAGTAAGGGAGAAAAAGTTAGCATATGAGAAGTTTTTACAAAGTAGAAGTGATGCAAGGAGGGAAGAGTGTATGGAGAAAAGAGAGAGGTTAAGAGAGTGGTGAAACAATGTAAAAAGAGAGCAAATGAGAGAGTGGGCGAGATGTTATCAACAAATTTTGTTGAAAATAAGAAAAAGTTTTGGAGTGAGATTAACAAGATAAGGAAGCCTAGAGAACAAATGGATTTGTCAGTTAAAAATAGGAGAGGAGAGTTATTAAATGGAGAGTTTGAGGTATTGGGACGATGGAGGGAATATTTTGAGGAATTGTTAAATGTTGATGAAAATAGGGAAGCTGTGATTTCGTGTATAGGGCAAGGAGGAATAACATCTTGTAGGAGTGAGGAAGAGCCAGTTGTGAGTGTGGGGGAAGTTCGTGAGGCAGTAGGTAAAATGAAAGGGGGTAAGGCAGCCGGGATTGATGGGATAAAGATAGAAATGTTAAAAGCAGGTGGGGATATAGTTTTGGAGTGGTTGGTGCAATTATTTAATAAATGTATGGATGAGGGTAAGGTACCTAGGGATTGGCAGAGAGCATGCATAGTTCCTTTGCATAAAGGCAAAAGGGACAAAAGAGAGTGCAAAAATTATAGGGGGATAAGTCTGTTGAATATACCTGGTAAAGTGTATGGTAGAGTTATTATTGAAAGAATTAAGAGTAAGACGGAGAATAGGATAGCAGATGAACAAGGAGGCATTAGGAAAGGTAGGGGGTGTGTGGACAGGTGTTTACAGTGAAACATATAAGTGAACAGTATTTAGATAAGGCTAAAGAGGTCTTTGTGGCATTTATGGATTTGGAAAAGGTGTATGACAGGGTGGATAGGGGGGCAATGTGGCAGATGTTGCAGGTGTATGGTATAGGAGGTAGGTTACTGTAAGCAGTGAAGAGTTTTTACGAGGATAGTGAGGCTCAAGTTAGAGTATGTAGGAAAGAGGGAAATTATTTCCCAGTAAAAGTAGGCCTTAGACAAGGATGTGTGATGTCACCGTGGTTGTTTAATATATTTATAGATGGGGTTGTAAGAGAAGTAAATGCGAGGGTCTTGGCAAGAGGCGTGGCGTTAAAAGATAAAGAATCACACATAAAGTGAGAGTTGTCACAGTTGCTCTTTGTTGATGACACTGTGCTCTTGGGAGATTCTGAAGAGAAGTTGCAGAGACTGGTGGATGAATTTGGAAGGGTATGTAAAAGAAGAAAATTAAAAGTGAATACAGGAAGGAGTAAGGTTATGAGGATAACAAAAAGATTAGGTGATGAAAGACTGGATATCAGTTTGGAAGGAGAGAGTATGGAGGAGGTGAATGTATTCAGATATTTTGGAGTGGACGTGTCAGCGGATGGGTCTATGAAAGATGAGGTGAATCATAGAATTGATGAGGGGAAAAGGGTGAGTGGTGCACTTAGGAGTCTGTGGAGACAAAGAACTTTGTCCTTGGAGGCAAAAAGGGGAATGTATGAGAGTATAGTTTTACCAACGCTCTTATATGGGTGTGAAGCATGGGTGATGAATGTTGCAGCGATGAGAAGGCTGGAGGCAGTGGAGATGTCATGTCTGAGGGCAATATGTGGTGTGAAAATAGTGCAGAGAATTCATAGTTTGGAAGTTAGGAGGAGGTGCGGGATTACCAAAACTGTTGTCCAGAGGGCTGAAGAAGGGTTGTTGAGGTGGTTCGGACATGTAGCGAGAATGGAGCGAAACAGAGTGACTTCAAGTGTGAATCACTCTGAAGTGGAAGGAAGGCGGGGTAGGGGTAGGCCTAGGAAAGGTTGGAGGGAGGGGGTAAAGGAGGTTTTGTGTGCGAGGGGCTTGGACTTCCAGCAGGAATGCGTGAGCGTGTTTGATAGGAGTGAATGGAGACAAATGGTTTTTAATACTTGACGTGATGTTGGAGTGTGAGCAAAGTAACATTTATGAAGGGGTTCAGGGGAAACCGGCAGGCCGGACTTGAGTCCTGGAGATGGGAAGTACAGTGCCTGCACTCTGAAGGAGGGGTGTTAATGTTGCAGTTTAAAAACTGTAGTGTAAAGCACCCTTCTGGCAAGACAGTGATGGAGTGAATGATGGTGAAAGCTTTTCTTTTTCGGGCCATCCTACCTTGGTGGGAATCGGCCAGTGTCATAATAAAAAAATAAATAAAATATATATATATATATATATATATATATATATATATATATATATATATATATATATATATATATATATATATATATATATATATATATATATATACATATATATAAAGCAACAGCAAAGAACTACAGACCAATAGCACTAACATCCCATATCATAAAAATCTTTGAAAGGGTCCTAAGAAGCAAGATCACCACCCATCTAGAAACCCATCAGGTACACAACCCAGGGCAGCATGGGTTTAGAACGGGTCGCTCCTGTCTGTCTCAACTATTGGATCACTACGACAAGGTCCTAAATGCACTAGAAGACAAAAAGAATGCAGATGTAATATATACAGACTTTGCAAAAGCCTTCGACAAGTGTGACCATGGCGTAATAGCGCACAAAATGCGTGCTTAAGGAATAACAGGAAAAGTCGGTCGATGGATCTATAATTTCCTCACTAACAGAACACAGAGAGTAGTCGTCAACAGAGTAAAGTCCGAGGCAGCTACGGTGAAAAGCTCTTTTCCACAAGGCACAGTACTCGCTCCCATCTTGTTCCTCATCCTCATATCCGACATAGACAAGGATGTCAGCCACTGCACCGTGTCTTCCTTTGCAGATGACACCCGAATCTGCATGACAGTGTCTTCCATTGCAGACACTGCAAGGCTCCAGGCGGACATCAACCAAATCTTTCAGTGGGCTGCAGAAAACAATATGAAGTTCAACGATGAGAAATTTCAATTACTCAGATATGGTAAACATGAGGAAATTAAATCTTCATCAGAGTACAAAACAAATTCTGGCCACAAAATAGAGCGAAACACCAACGTCAAAGACCTGGGAGTGATCATGTCGGAGGATCTCACCTTCAAGGACCATAACATTGTATCAATCGCATCTGCTAGAAAAATGACAGGATGGATAATGAGAACCTTCAAAACTAGGGAGGCCAAGCCCATGATGACACTCTTCAGGTCACTTGTTCTATCTAGGCTGGAATATTGCTGCACAATAACAGCACCTTTCAAGGCAGGTGAAATTGCCGACCTAGAAAATGTACAGAGAACCTTCACGGCGCGCATAACGGAGATAAAACACCTCAATTACTGGGAGCGCTTGAGGTTCCTAAACCTGTATTCCCTGGAACGCAGGAGGGAGAGATACATGATTATATACACCTGGAAAATCCTAGAGGGACTAGTACCGAACTTGCACACGAAAGTCACTCACTACGAAAGCAAAAGACTTGGCAGACGATGCACCATCCCCCCAATGAAAAGCAGGGGTGTCACTAGCACGTTAAGAGACCATACAATAAGTGTCAGGGGCCCGAGACTGTTCAACTGCCTCCCAGCACACATAAGGGGGATTACCAACAGACCCCTGGCAGTCTTCAAGCTGGCACTGGACAAGCACCTAAAGTCAGTTCCTGATCAGCCGGGCTGTGGCTCGTACGTTGGTTTGCGTGCAGCCAGCAGCAACAGCCTGGTTGATCAGGCTCTGATCCACCAGGAGGCCTGGTCACAGATCGGGCCGCGGGGGCGTTGACCCCCGGAACTCTCTCCAGGTAAACTCCAGGTCTCCAGGTATATCTATATATATATATATATATATATATATATATATATATATATATATATATATATATATATATATATATATATATATATATATATATATATATATATATATATATATGTCGTGCCGAATATGTAAAATTGGTCAATTAGCAAGAACTCATTTAAAATTAAGTCCTTTCCAAAATTTTCTCTTTTACGTTTAAAGATATATTTTTATCATTAATGTTGATGTAAAAATTAATAATTTTGCACCAAAAGGAACTTAGATAACTTACCTAACCTTATTATAACAAGAACAATTTATTTTAGCCTAACCCAGCTAAATATATTTTAGATTTGTTTACAATAATTTAATACTAAACAAACACAGTGAAATATATTTTTATCGTTAGGTTCAGAATGATTTTGGCGAAATTATTGCATACACAAATTTTCACTTGTCCTATATGGCAAGATGAACGTTGCTATTTAACCCAAGATCGCAAGTTCTGCCTATTCGGCACGACATATATATATATATATATATATATCTATATATATATATATATATATATATATATATATATATATATATATATATATATATATATATATATAATATGTATATATATATATATATTCCAACAAGTCGGCCGTCTCCCACCGAGGCAGGGTGACCCAAAAAAGAAAGAAAATCCCCAAAAAGAAAATACTCTCATCATTCAACACTTTCACCACACTCACACATTATCACTGTTTTTGCAGAGGTGCTCAGAATACAACAGTTTAGAAGCATATACGTATAAAGATACACAACATATCCCTCCAAACTGCCAATATCCCAAACCCCTCCTTTAAAGTGCAGGCATTGTACTTCCCATTTCCAGGACTAAAGTCCGACTATATGAAATTAACCGGTTTCCCTGAATCCCTTCACTAAATATTATCCTGCTCACACTCCAACAGATCGTCAGGTCCCAAGTACCATTCGTCTCCATTCACTCCTATCTAACACGCCCACGCACGCTTGCTGGAAGTCCAAGCCCCTCGCCCACAAAACCTCCTTTACCCCCTCTCTCCATCTCTTTCGAGGACGACCCCTACCCCGCCTTCCTTCCCCTATAGATTTATATGCTTTCCATGTCATTCTACTTTGGTCCATTCTCTCTAAATGACCAAACCACCTCAACAACCCCTCTTCTGCCCTCTGACTAATACTTTTATTAACTCCACACCTTTTCCTAATTTCCACACTCCGAATTTTCTGCATAATATTTACACCACACATTGCCATTAGACAGGACATCTCCACTGTCATGTTCTGTAACACCCTTGCGGAAACCTCAAGCAGACCAGCTCCTCCCAGAGAGCACAAATAGTCCCACTGGGACAAACCGATAATGGAAAAAATTGCCGACACAATGCTCACCAATGCTTCAGAAAAGGACAAAGCTCGTCTCCCAGCGGTGAAGGCACCACATTCAGGAGATTTCCTTTTAGCTGTATCCAGATCCTCCCTGGGCACTCGACTCGACCCAGAGGCCATTCGGATTGGTATTTCTCTGCGCCTAGCCGTTCCCATACTCACCGAACATTGGTGTATTTAAGGTAGGGCATCAGCTGCTCAGTTTGGATTACATGGTCTCGTATGTCATACATCAGAAGGGAAATATGCTAGACATGAGTAGGTCAATGACATCATAAAGAGAAGTTTCACCATAGCCCGTTGCCCAGCTGATCGGGAACCCCGAGTATTGAGGTCTGATGGAAGTCAAAAGCGTTCAGTTGGAGTCACTATGCTACCATGGAGGGATGGTATGCAGATTTCATGGGACTACACTTGTGCCGCCACATTGGTGGACACCTACTTGCCACACTTTGAAGCTGAAGCGGGTGGAGCAGCCAGTTTCAGGGAGATCCAGAAGATCCACAGATATGAAAGCCTGCCCCCTTCCTATAACTTTATCCCAGGAGGGTCGGAGACCCTTGGAGCATGGGGCAAGTGCTCTCTCAAGTTCCTCAAAGAGCTGAGCTAAAAACTCATCACAGAATCCAAGGTTTACAGAGCGGCCAGCTTCCTCTTTCAGAGGCTCAGTGTTGCGATCCAGAGAGAAAATGTCTGCAGCATTTTGGGCACGCGGTCCACTACCGGGGAGCTGCACGAAGTATTTGAGATGTAGGCTCTGAAATGTTGTTGATGTTGTTCTACCTCGTATTGTATTTTTGTTAAGAAAAAAATCAAACAGCTCTGGGTAGAATCTCGAGTTTTCCCAGGAGAAAGTTTATTGTCTTCTCAGATATATATATATATATATATATATATATATATATATATATATATATATATATATATATATATATAGATATATATATATATATATATATAATATATATATATATATATATATATATATATATATATATATATATATATATATATATATATATATATATATATATATATATATATATATATATATATATATGGCTGAAGGAGACTCGAACCTACGAACCTTAGGACAAGGTACGCAGTGCTTTACCAATCTACCCACACTGGACAATACCTTGGCGTGTAGCTTGCGTTTGATCCAAGGCAGCCAGCTTTCAAGGAGAAGGCTTACAGCTTTTCATCTCATCCCCTGCATGCATCAGCCTTACTAGAGATTTGAACAATGCAAGGAATTCGTGAGAGCGAATATATATATATATATATATATATATATATATATGTGTGTGTGTGTGTGTGTGTGTGTGTGTGTGTGTGTGTGTGTGTGTGTGTGTGTGTGTGTGTGTGTGTGTGTATTTTCTATATCACTAACTCGTAAAAACACACATTTTTAAATCTTTCTAGCACTTAAGCATTTTAAATTAATGACGAAGTAGATCATGAGCTAAGTCGTGTACGCAGTTATTACAAATAAAAAAAGAAAATCTCATCACACACTCTACTCCATGCTGGTACTTTTGAAATATAAATTAAGGACATACTAAAACACAGACTAAATCTCGTATGCAAATCTTACACATTCAAAAAATCTAATCACACTTTCTGCCCTCTCAGTTGCACGTAAATACATCTCAATGACCCACTAACTGGTAAAACACACCTTAAGCTATGCTAGTACTTAATCACAAAAAACTGAGGACTCATATGATTATAAACTAAGTCATACTGAGTCGTACACACAAATTTTTCCTTCATAAAGGTGAATACTACTATCGTACATGATGGAGTTCAAGGACTGTTGATACGGCGATTATGCAAATTAAAGACAGTCATAAGAGACAGAAAAAAAGGTCGAGCCTTGTGTGATACATAACCCCTTAAGCCACTACCACTTTTTACCAGCGGCAGTTTGAGCTGACATAAGTTAACCTGACTGCATAATTTTTCCTAATTCCAGCATTCCTTTAGTGAACATAATGTACGTGAGGCACGTTCAATAATTTATGAACAATGTCCCATAATAAATATATTGTTTTGTAGTGTATAATGAATTTAATGGATATTTAATGCATTTTTTTTAAGATATCTTGTATGTAGTGCATATTGTTACTTATAAAAGTAGCAATATGCACTACATACAAGAATGCGTTCATTCTGCAATTTGCTCACTGATGGTAAATATATTTTGTCTAGAAAATCAATCTATATATTTAGAGATTAACCCTCGAAGTATAATGACTCTGTCCGTTAATAATTTTCATTCTATCATTATATATATATCTTTCAACGTACCAGCCGTATCCCACCGTGGTAGGGTGGCCTAAAATGAAAAACGAAAGTTTCTCCTTTCAAATTTAGTAATATATACAGGAGAAGGGGTTACTAGCCCCTTGCTCCCGGCATTTTAGTCGCCTCTTACAACACGCATGCCTTACGGAGGAAGAATTCTGTTCCACTTCTCCATGGAGATAAGAGGAAATAAACAAGAGCAAGAACTAGAAAGAAAATAGAAGAAAACCCTGAGGGGTATGTATATATATGCTTGTACTTGTATGTGTAGTGTGACCTAAGTGTAAGTAGAAGTAGCAAGATGTACCTGAAATCTTGCATGTTTATGTGACAGAAAAAAGACACCAACAATCCTACCATCATGTAAAACAATTACAGGTTTCCGTTTTACACTCACTTGGCAGGACGGTAGTACCTCCCTAGGCGGTTGCTGTTTACCAACCTACTACCTAGGATATATATATATATGTATATATATATATATATATATATATATACAGTATATATAAAATATATATATACATATATATATATATTTATATATATATATATATATATGACAAGCTACAGGGGAGTGGAAATCTATAGCTCAAGTACTTTCGCACTTCTCAGTGCGTCATCAGACAGCAACCACCCAGGGAGGTACTACCGTCCTGCCAAGTGAGTGTAAAACGAAAGCCTGTAATTGTTTTACATGATGGTAGGATTGTTGGTGTCTTTTTTCTGTCACATAAACATGCAAGATTTCAGGTACATCTTGCTACTTCTACTTACACTTAGGTCACACTACACATACAAGTACAAGCATATATATACATACCCCTCAGGGTTTTCTTCTATTTTCTTTCTAGTTCTTGCTCTTGTTTATTTCCTCTTATCTCCATGGGGAAGTGGAACAGAATTCTTCCTCCGTAAGCCATGCGTGTTGTAAGAGGCGACTAAAATGCCGGGAGCAAGGGGCTAGTAACCCCTTCTCCTGTATATATTACTAAATTTAAAAGGAGAAACTTTCGTTTTTCATTTTGGGCCACCCTGCCACGGTGGGATACGGCTGGTATGTTGAAAGATATATATATAATGATAGAATGAAAATTATTAACGGACAGAGTCATTATACTTCGAGGGTTAATCTCTAAATATATAGATAGATTTTCTAGACAAAATATATTTACCATCAGTGAGCAAATTGCAGAATGAACGCATTCTTGTATGTAGTGGATATTGCTACTTTTATAAGTAGCAATATGCACTACATACAAGATATCTTAAAAAAAATGCATTAAATATCCATTAAATTCATTATGCACTACAAAACAATATATTCATTATGGGGCATTGTTCATAAATTATTGAACGTGCCTTACGTACATTATGTTCACTAAAGGAATGCTGGAATTAGGAAAAATTATGCAGTCAGGTTAGCTTATGTCAGCTCAAACTGCCGCTGGTAAAAAGTGGTAGTGGCTTAAGGGGTTATGTATAACACAAGGCTCGACCTTTTTTTCTGTCTCTTATGACTGTCTTTAATTTGCATAATCGCCGTATCAACAGTCCTTGAACTCCATCATGTACGATAGTAGTATTCACCTTTATGAAGGAAAAATTTGTGTGTACGACTCAGTATGACTTAGTTTATAATCATATGAGTCCTCAGTTTATTGTGATTAAGTACTAGCATAGCTTAAGGTGTGTTTTACCAGTTAGTGGGTCATTGAGATGTATTTACGTGCAACTGAGAGGGCAGAAAGTGTGATTAGATTTTTTGAATGTGTAAGATTTGCATACGAGATATAGTCTGTGTTTTAGTATGTCCTTAATTTATATTTCAAAAGTACCAGCATGGAGTAGAGTGAGTGATGAGATTTTCTTTTTTCATTTGTAATAACTGCGTACACGACTTAGCTCATGATCTACTTCGTCATTAATTGAAAATGTTTAAGTGCTAGAAAGATTTAAAAATGTGTGTTTTTATGAGTTAGTGATATAGAAAATACGTGTTCTACGACATAGCGATGGTTAAGTTCCTAGTTAGTGAAGAAAATATATTTTACGATACAGTGAGATAAAAAAAATTGTGTGATATAGCTTTATGGTGTCACAGAAACGTAGAAAACGTGTATTTGTTATAGGTATATATGTTTATTTCATGTATGTGACCTAACAAAGGGGTAGAATTTGTCTCCCAATTTTTATTTTGTTGCAGCATCTCAAGAAAAATTCCTTCCACTCGCACTTCCCACTAACCCAGAGATCAGAGCTCGTGGGTGCAACAATCAACGCGTTGTCAACCGGATTTATTACTTGGTATGAAAGGAGAATGCTTGAAAAGCTTGAGTATAACGATTACAGCAGCCAGGATATACTTGAAGGGAATGAATCCCTCGGTTCATCCCCGTCGCAAAAACAAATTCCACCTGTAGGTGAAATGGAATTCCCACCATTTGTAGATCTCGCCAAATTACCTAAAAGAAAATGTGAATCGCCATCTGGCTGGAGTCACCGATGCAAAAGATGTAGTCTGTAGTCATCAGTGAGTGAGAGAGAGAGAGAGAGAGAGAGAGAGAGAGAGAGAGAGAGAGAGAGAGAGAGAGAGAGAGACAGACAGACAGAGAGAGAGAGAGAGAGAGAGAGAGAGAGAGAGAGAGAGAGAGAGAGAGAGAGAGAGAGAGAGAGAGAGACGTTATAGCCACTAGTCACCCCTTCAACGGCGAGTGTTTCTTCAGCCTCTGTTTTCAACAGGAATGAATACTCACCGTCGTGATACGACCAGCCACTCACAGAATGTCGTGGTACGACCAGCCACTCACAGAACGTCGTGGTACGACCAGCCACTCACAGAACGTCGTGGTACGACCAACCACTCACAGAACGTCGTGGTACGACCAGCCACTTACAGAACGTCGTGGTACGACCAGCCACTCACACAACGTCGTGGTACGACCAACCACTCACAGAACGTCGTGGTACGACCAGCCACTCACAGAACGTCGTGGTACGACCAACCTCTCACAGAACGTCGTGGTACGACCAGCCACTCACAGAACGTCGTGGTACGATCAACCACTCACAGAACGTCGTGGTACGACCAGCCACTCACAGAACGTCATGGTACGACCAACCACTCACAGAACGTCGTGGTACGACCAGCCACTCACAGAACGTCGTGGTACGATCAACCACTCACAGAACGTCGTGGTACGACCAACCACTCACAGAACGTCATGGTACGACCAACGACTCACAGAACGTCGTGGTACGACCAACCTCTCACAGAACGTCGTGGTACGACCAGCCACTCACAGAACGTCGTGGTACGACCAGCCACTCACAGAACGTCGTGGTACGACCAGCCACTCACAGAACGTCGTGGTACGACCAGCCACTCACAGAACGTCGTGGTACGACCAGCCACTCACAGAACGTCGTGATACGACCAGCCACTCACAGAACGTCGTGGTACGACCAACCTCTCACAGAACGTCGTGGTACGACCAGCCACTCACAGAACCTTCGTACACAAGAACAGAAAGATGATGGAAAGGATAAACATAAACTACTGAATTCCATATTCTTGTCTGAATATTTGCCTTATAAAACATGTATGATTTTATTAACTAATAAATTCATGTATGATTTTATACTAGTTAATTTGCCTTACGAAGATTAAACTATATAACCTACAAGAACTGAAGATTATTATTATTATAATCAAGGGGGAAGCGCTAAACCCGGAGGATTATACAGCGCCTGGGGGGGGGAGATGTGGAAGACATTCAGGCTTAATTCGGGGAACTGGAGCACAGATCCAATTCCCTAAATCAAGAGCCCCTCACCAACATCAAGGAACCTTCCTTGAGGGGCACAAGAACTGAAGAGAAATTAAGAAACTATGTATGATTTCCCTTTTTCATTGATGTTTTACTATGATTAAACTACATAAGGCCAAAGATATGGAATAAAAGTCATAAATATTTAAGGCAATGCATGAAAAATACGAACTTTGTTTAAAAAGAAAAATGTGAAATAATAGAAATGTATCTATTAAACCATGAAGTTAATTATGAATGTTAAGATCTATATGTGTAAATATATATAAACATTTAGTAAGGAAATAAGAGGAACGAATGTGAATTTTAAATAAGAAAAACATAAAAAGGCAAGTGATTCATGGCAGAGTTGCTTTAATTTATCTCAGTTGAAAGGGGCGGCTGGTGCAACAAGGAAGTCTACCTGGAGGGTATTCTGGGGATCAACGCCCCCGCTGCCCGGTCCACAGACAGGCCTCCTATTGGATCAAGGTCTGATCAACCAGGCCGTTACTGCTGGCCGCACGTTGAGAGATGTTTCGACCGCCTAAAGGAGACCTCCCTCCAATAGAGGACCTCCAGAGCTTTAGCTCTCCGTCTCCCTGTCATGCTCCTCCCTGGCAAACATACGCTCCTCTCTAGTCTATTCTGGAATTAATTCGAGAGCATTATCAGCAGATTCACTCCAAGCCGGCCCTGGCCTGCTGGCTCATGCCTCCTCAACCGATGATCATTGGGTATTGTCGTTACTATTAGAGAAGGAATAGGTTCGGAGAACAGAGATTAGAACGAGCACTCAGGATATTACACACACCAGACAGAGACATAGATGCCTAGAGTGAGAGATTAGACATTAACCTGTTGCATATTAATTCACAAAGCTACACAACTGTTTAATGGTAAAGAAATTCAGCGCCAAAAGAAAACGTAATACTCATATTAAGATGAAGAGATAGCCTGATCTGCGCTACTTTCATTATTCTGAAGCCAACCACCAACAAAACATTATAAGAGCCAACCCGCAATAAAGCAATGTAACAAGTAATAAAATGCTTCAATATTGGCGCCCTATATCAGGAACACGAGTGCAAGAGGCTAAGCATAAACACTGCCAACAAAGCTATCACGGAAATGAATTACAGAGCATACACCACACGTTAGCTTTTGATTTCCATGTAGTTCCACCATTTACCTTATATACAATTATTTACACTATGAACAATGTAGTTAGGAAATCCGGTAATATGAGTCGGTTAATGTAGAGATAGAGAGTGAAATTATGAGTCTTGCTGTATAAGCTTTAGACACGCATACTTGGGATAATCTTGTATGATGTTAATCATCATGAGGCTTACCCTGGGGCTACCCTCCTCACCCTGACTGATTGACCTTGTGCATCAGCTAGCAGTTACCCCATATTGAAATGGTGCACTCTCTGGACCCAAAAATAATCTACTATTCTTTAAAGCTGATTAATGACATACAAGAATGAGGTTACGTGTGATTCATGTTGAATATAATATTGTGCTTGGCGTACGCCACACGGAGAGTTACGATCAGCCAATTTCCAATCCATATTTATGTTGGAGAAAATGAAGCTGTTTCTGACGATGCCTCAAGTTATTTAACTTAACTTGTTTTAGCCTTCGTGCTATGATGCTCATAACTTCTAGAACAGAACTTCAGAAAAGGGAAATGGTATCTTACAACCATACAATGTGAACTCGCGTCCTCTCCTTTTCGCTTCTCTACACAGTGCACAGCTATACACCATCTGCGTTTAGACTTTCTCAACTGTACGGTGATACGGTAGATGACTGAGAAGTTAGAGGAAAAACAATGGCAACAAGATGTCAGGCCACCTCTGTTGCAGTTCTTACTGGAGTGTCAAGCCACCTCTGTTGCACTACCAACTAGAGTGCTAAGCTAACTCTGCTCCACTACCTACTGGAGTGTCAAGCCACCTTGCCTCTCGGCGAGCAACTGTTCTTGTCGGCACCAACAGATTAAGACCCAACTACAACAGCAGCTACGCTAATGTTTAATGTGACTAATGATCCAGATACACTAATGCTCGCTCTGGCATGGAACCCTCCACCTTGTTCACTTGTAGCAGGTACCAGAATTAAACTAACGTGTTAGTATGCATATAAATTACCCTTCATACTAATAACAGTAAGCATACGGAAAAAAGTGTTTAGAACTGTAACCCAGATATGCGCAATATAGTCCCTGATGCTACCGGCGGCCCAGTCTTACGTAATAAAAAATTACAGCTTCATGTTGCACCATACGACCTACTAGAATGATCCTTCAAGAACCAGCAATGGATCATTAGGACAGCAAGATCCGTATCGAGACATTGTGCCTGACGAATATATCTGAAGTGAATTGAATTGCCTCATGAGTCATTTGTCGGTGAATCATGAGTCGCTAGCAATGAAGAAGGAGCAGCCAGTAGCAGAAAAAAAGACACCATGTACATCGATGTTAAGGGGCCTTCGTTCTTCACTGTCCCAAGGCGAAGGTGTATAAAGATCACAGTTGCTCGCCGTTGATAAATTAGACACATGCAACTCTTGGGTATCTTTATCTTAAGATACCCAAGAGTTGCACATGTGTCTAGTTTATCAACGGGTCGGTTCTCTGAACCATTCATCTACAATTGTTCACCGTCGATCATTGTCTTCGCTTGTTTGGTAGGCCACTGGGTGTCCAGGCCATGACCAGTAGTTAGAACTTAACACCAGTTACCAGCATACAACCAGTCGTTTCCCTCCAAGGAGCAACAGTGATATGTTATGTGATAATGGTGACAGCGATGTCATGACATGACTCAAGAAATCGTAATGACACGATTGCAAACAAACCATACCAGAACATAAGAAAGGAGGAACACTGCAGGAGGCCTGTTGGCCCATACTAGGCAGGTTCTTTACAATTCATCCCACTAAAAAAAAATTGGCCCAACCCAATTTTCAATGCCACCCAAGAAATAAGCTATGATGTGAAAGTCCCACTCAAATCCAACCCCTCCCACTCATGTACTTATCCAACCTAAATTTGAAACTACCCAAAGTCCTAGCCTCAATAACCCAACTAGGTAGACTGTTCCACTCATCAACTACCGTATTTCCAAACCAATACTTTCCTATGTCCTTTCTAAATCTAAACTTATCTAATTTAAATCCATTACTGCGGGTTCTCTCTTGGAGAGACATCCTCAAGACCTTATTAATATCCCCTTTATTAATACCTATTTTCCACTTATACACTTCGATCAGGTCTCCCCTCATTCTTCGTCTAACAAGTGAATGTAACTTAAGAGTCTTCAATCTTTCTTCATAAGGAAGATTTCTAATGCTATGTATTAATTTAGTCATCCTACGCTGAATGTTTTCTAACGAATTTATGTCCATTCTGTAATATGGAGACCAGAACTGAGCTGCATAATCTAGGTGAGGCCTTACTAATGATGTATAAAGCTGCAGTATGACCTCTGGACTTCTGTTGCTTACACTTCTTGATATAAATCCCAGTAATCTATTTGCCTTATTACGTACGCTTAGGCATTGCTATCTTGGTTTAAGGTTGCTGTATCCATAACCCCCAAGTCCTTTTCGCAATCTGTATGGCTAAGTTCTACATCATTTAACTTATAAGTACTAGGGTTATGGGCACTCCTAAGCTTCAGAACCTTGCATTTATCTACATTGAACTGCATCTGCCACTTTTCTGACCAAGAATAGAGTTTGTTTAAATCCTCCTGAAGTTCCATAACATCTACGTTTGAATCAATTATGCTACCTATCTTTGTGTCATCGGCGAATTTGCTCATATCACTAGTAATTCCCTCATCAAGATCATTGATATATATTATAAACAACAACGGGCCCAAGACTGATCCCTGTGGAACGCCACTTGTTACAGATCCCCACTCGGATTTAACCCCATTTATGGACACTCTCTGCTTACTGTCAGTGAGCCATGACTCGATCCACGAGAGCACTTTTCCCCCAATGCCATGAGCTGCCACTTTCTTTAACAGTCTATGGTGCGGAACTCTATCAAAAGCCTTACTAAAATCTAAGTAAATAATATCATATTCTTTATCGTGGTCAACAGCCTCAAAAGCTTTACTGAAGAAAGTTAATAAATTAGTTAGACAAGACCGGCCTCTTGTGAATCCATGCTGAGTATCATTAATCAAGCTATGCTTATCGAGATGGCTTCTTATAATCTCATCTATAATTGACTCTAGTAATTTGCCTACAGTTGAGGTCAGGCTTATTGGGCGGTAATTTGACGGTAACGACTTGTCCCCTGTTTTAAAAATAGGAATTACATTAGCCATCTTCCACATATCAGACACTACACCTGTTTGAAGAGATAAATTAAAAATATTAGTTAATGGTTCACAGAGTTCCATTTTGCATTCCTTAAGAACCCTTGAAAAAAACTCATCAGGACCCGGCGACTTATTTTGCTTCAGTCTGTCTATCTGCTTCACAACCATTTCACTAGTGACTGTGATGTTACATAATTTATCTTCTTCTACCCCACTATAAAAATTAATTACTGGAATATTGTTAGTGTCTTCCTGTGTAAAAACTGAGGGAAAATAATTATTAAAAATCGAGCACATTTCATTCTCTTTGTCAGTAAGGTGCCCATAGTTATTTTTAAGGGGACCTATCTTATCTCTAACTTTTGTTCTATAGACCTGGAAAAAACTTTTTGGGTTAGTTTTAGAATCCCTAGCAACTTTAATTTCATAGTCCCTTTTAGCTTTTCTTATCCCCTTTTTAATGTCCCTCTTAATGTCAATATACTGATTCATAAGATGACCCTCACCTCTTTTGATACGCCTATAAATTCCTTTCTTATGCCCTAGTAGATATTTGAGCCTATTATTCATCCATTTTGGGTCATTTCTATTTGATCTAATTTCTTTATATTGGATAAACGTTCTTTGAGCAGCATGTATAGTGTTCAGAAAACTGTCATATTGATAGCTCACTTCGTTACCCCAGTCAACAGATGATAAGTGTTCTCTAAGCCCATCGTAATGTGCTAAGCAAAAATCTGGGACTGTTACTGAGTTATCGCTACTATCGTACTTCCATTCAATGCTAAATGTAATTGATTTGTGGTCGCTAGCACCCAGTTCCTCTGAAATTTCTAAATTATTAACAAGGGATTCATTGTTTGCCATAACTAAGTCAAGCAGGTTATTTCCCCTTGTAGGCTCTGTCACAAACTGCTTCAAAAAACAATCCTGAACTACTTCTAAGAAGTCGTATGATTCTAAATTCCCAGTCAAGAAATTCCAATCAATATGACTAAAGTTAAAGTCTCCTAGAATTACTACATTATCGTGCCTTGTGGCCTTAACAATTTCCTCCCACAGTAGTCTCCCTTGGTCCCTATCTAAGTTTGGGGGACGGTATATCACTCCTAAAATCAGTTTTTCATGCCCCTCTGAAAATTCTATCCAAACAGACTCTGTATGTGTTACTTCAGACTTAATACCCGTTTTTATGCAACAGTTCAAGCGATCTCGGACATACAATGCCCCACCCCCCTTCCCGATACTTCTATCTACTTGGAACAATTTAAAACCCTGAATATGACATTCCGCAGGCATGTCCCGACTTTTTGAATTAAACCACGTCTCAGTTAAGGCAAATACATCAATGTTACCTGCACTAGCAACTAATCTCAACTCGTCCATCTTATTCCTAGCACTACAGCAATTAGCATAATAAACATTGAAGGTCTCTCCTTTCTCTTTACCCTTCCAGCTCATTTCTGTTTTTCTACTAAACCTATTACTGTCTTTATCACCCAAAGTTCCTGGTTTTTCAATATCTACCTCGTTCTGCTTATTACTAGTTCCCCTAGAACTCGTAATATTACTACACTGGGGCTTCACTGTTTTCCTGCCAAAACCCATACCACTAACTATTCCTAGTTTAAAGTCCTATTTGCTCCCTCCACTGCAGTTGCCAGTGCTAAAAGCAAACTCTCTGTCTCCTACTCCTGTCCTTCAAGCAGAACGCCCTATCCATATACCTAACTTGGCTATCCCAAACAACAACAATATTCTTACCTACCTTGGTGTCGTTCGTCGTGATGTTCCCAGTAGTCGACTCACATTCGTCGGGTAAGCCACCGAGAATGTATTAGATGTTTCCACCCATTTTCCCAGGGCCCGTCTTTTTTCTTCATCGTTTCTCCCTTTTCCATTCGTCTTCTTGATCGTTCAAATCGTTCCGCTGTCCAGCCACTGCCCACCCTTCTGAACTGAGGACTAAAACGGGAGGACTCCCAGAATCTTTTTGTTTTCCCGGTCAGCCGCCAATCTCCAACTTCCCATCCTCAATTTTTCCCTTTGTTGTTGGAAAAGTTCTGATGGAGGGCATCTTGCTTCAATTCGTAGAGAGCGCGCAAACAGGTCTTCCAGAGCTGGGCCACGCCACCCCCGCGCAAAAGCCAACTCAGCCGGGAGTCCCGCGCCCAAAATATTTTGGGATAAATACATGGTCCCCTTTTACTACAGGATGGAAAACTCATTAGGAGAACATACAGAGAAAGAATGACAAAAATGATTTACTGTGAAGGAACCCCCCGGGATGAAGATAGATTTTTGCTTACACAACGTTTGGCTCTATAACTGTACTGGAGTTTTTTTACACTCATCCACAACTCTGTTCCCAAAACCAGTATTTTCCCCATATCCTTCTTGAATCTGAATTTTTTTAATTTAAAAACCATTGTTTGGAGTCCTGTGTGGGCCCAGATATTTTCAGCAAAATTATTTACACCCCCTTTTATTTTTTCCCCGGTTTTCCCTTTTTATACACCTCAATCATATCCCCTAATTCTTTTTTTCCTTTCTAGAGAGGCAGATTCAGGGCCCTTAGTCTATCCTCATAGGGAAGGTTTCTGATACATGGGATCAACTTTGTCATCCTCCTTTGTACGTTTTCCAGAGCATTTATATCCATTCTATAATACGGTGACCAAAACTGTGCAGCATAATCAAAAATGAGGCCTAACCAAGGAAAAGGGATTTTAAGAACAACCTGAGGCCCTTTTATTATTTATGCTTTTTGATATGAACCCAAGTTTTCCCCATTAGCTTTTTTGGGGAACACTTATGCACTGTTGTCTTGGTTTAAATTCTGCTAACCAAAACCCTCCTAAATTTTTTCCCAACCGAAATTAAGATCTACATTATTTAGTTTATATGTGGCATGGTTATTGTCCTGTCCAACATTTCGAATTTTGCATTTGTCTATTTTAAAAACTGCATCTGCCCCCTCCCGACCACGGGCCGTCTATTCAAACCCTCCGGGAGTGTCTAATGTCCCGTCAGAAAAACCTGACGGCCTTTTTTTGGGTCATCGGAAAATTTGCCGATGTGATGAAGGGTTTTAAAAACCGAAAGTTGAAAAATTGAGAGAGGAAAAACATGGGAACCCTTATTGAAGTTTCCCCTGGGCGGGGCATAAGTGTCTAAATTTCCTTCAAACTTCCCGATGTCCCCTCTTATCCCCTCATCTATGCCCGTTTATGAGATTGTGAACAGCGGGGGGCCCCAAACTGCCCCCTGTGGAACCCCCCGCCGTGACGCTTCCCACTTGATTTCTCCCCATTTATGAAAACCCTCTGCTCCCTATTTGTCAACCATGCCTCTATCCGGGAAAAAAAAAATTTCTCCCCATTCCATGTCCCTTTAAATTTTTCCCTCAATAGTCTCGGGATGGGACCCTGTCAAAAGCCTTACTGAAGTCCATATACACAATATCATTTTCATTACCATGATCTACCCCTCAAAATACCTTAGTGAAAAAAGTTAATAAATTGTAAGGCAGGAACGCCCTTTGTAAACCATGCTGAGATTCTTTGGGATTAATTTTTTTTTTAAGGTTAAAAACTGCCCGGCAATTATTGATTCCAAAAATTTTTCCCCAATTATGGAGGTTAGGCTTATTGGTCTATAGTTCAAGCTAAGGCCCTTGTCACCTTTTTTGGGAAAATAGGAAATTAATTTTCCCATTTTCCCCCTTATCTGGCACCATCCCGTTTGTAGGATATGTTAAAAAGATTAGCCAAAGGTGTGCTAAGCTCCTTTTTTACTTTCCCTTTTTAAAACCCCTTTTGCATACAGTTCATCAGGGCCTGGGGATTTGTTGGGGTTTTAAATTTTTTCATTTGCCTAAGGACCATGTCACTTTGACCCTAATCGTGCACAGTTTATTATCGTCCTGTTCTACATAATTTATTATTACTGGAATATCGCGGGTATCCTCCTGTGAAAAAACTGAGAGGAAGTATTTTAAAAAAATTTCACTTTTCCCTTTATCACTGTCAGTGAGCTAAACCTGAGGAATTTTTTGGAGTGGGCCATCTTGCCCCTTTGATCTTACTTCTGTATACCTGAAAGAATCCTTTTGGGTTAGTTTTCGATTCTTTTGCAATTTTTAACCTCATAATCTCTTTTTGTTTTTTAATTTCCCCTTTTATTTCTCTCTTTAACTGAATATATCGATTTCTTAATTCCCCCTCCCCTTTGTTTTTGCCTATATATCCTTTTTTTTGACCAATCAGATATTTTAATCTATTGTTTTTATTTAGGATCATTTTTGTTTGATCTGTTTTCCCTATTTGGAAAATAATTTGACTGGAGAGCTAGAATTTTATGCCCCGAAAGCATCATATCGGAAACCCATCACCACCTACCGGGACCCTTAGTCAGGTCATTCCAGTTCCAGCCCACCTAAGTAATTTTTCAGTCCTATGAAATCAGCTCCCAAAGTCAGGACGGAGACTTGATTGCCTTTAAAGGGAATTCCATGATATATTAAAACGGGGAGTGTTTTTGTGATCATTTTCCCCAAGCTCATCATTAACCTCAAGATTATTAATTAGTGTTTCCTACTGGCAAGAACCAAGTAAAGGAGGTTATTTCCAGTTGGCCCCTGTCACAAACTGTTTTAAAAACAATCCTGGATCGTATCAAGAAAGTCACCTGACTCAAAATTTTCCCTTTGTCAAATTGCTCCATAATCTGTCTATAGTTGAAATCCCCCAATTAGCACAACTTTTTCCCATGAATGTTTTTACGAATTTCGTCCCATAGAAGTTTACTGCACTCCTATCAAGATTTGGGGCCCTGTAAATCACCCCCAAAATTTAGTTTTTCTGGGCCCCTCGAGAAGCTGTAACCAAACAGATTCAGTGGCTGACGCTTAATTTTATATCTTGTCTAACACAACAATTTAAATTGTCTCTGACATACATCGTTACTCCACCCCCTTTTCCTGTTGACCCTGCCAGTGTGGAAAAAATTTATACCCGTATGTGACATTCAGAGGGCATTTTCTCTATTTTTCAGATTGAACCAGGTCTCTGTTATAGAAATTAATATCTATGTTTCCTGCACTTGCAATTAATCTTAGCTCATCTATCTTATTTTTTACATTTGCTATTAGTATAGTAAACCTTGGGGAGCTAGCCCCTTGCTGCCCTCTCTGTCCCCTTTGTTTGCTGACCTGATCTATTGTTTTTATTTATAATTTCTTGCTGAATCCCTTTTTATACATTTATCCCCCCAACCCTAGTGTTGCAACCTGCTTGTTTACACACACCCCATACCTATCTTCCATCAGTTTAAAATCATGGCATTTCTCCAATGGCCTTCCCCAATCGAGTCTGAAAGGCACCCCCCCTGCCCAGAGAGTTTCCCCCACCCCTTTGCATACATATCATTTTTCCCATAAAGTTTTCCAGTTGTCAATGAATGGGATTGCAATTTCCCTTTCATATCTGTCTAGCCAGCAATTTACACCAATTGCTCTAGACAACCATTCTTTTCCCCTACCCCCCTTCAAAAGGGGATGAACATAAATTGGGATCCCCCCCTTTTAGACTTAATAAAACCAAGCTGACCTGAATTTCTTAGCACCCTTTTTCCCTCTCCCCCCCTTTCCCCGATCATTTCCACCAGCACTGAGACAGAAAAATGGGCTTTTTCCCATTACCTGACATGAATTATCCAGCCTGTTGACAATGCCCCCCCAACACCAGCTCCGGGGAAGCACACCCCCATCCCCTAAATCTTCTTATTCCTATTACAAAAGCACGGTAAATTTTCTTCCCCGATGAAATTAGGGGGTAATATCGGGGTTTCTTTTTGTAAGCCTAAGTCCCAGTGGTTTTATCAATGGGGCCCCTGGGAACAATTTTGGAAGGGCAGAAATATGTACAGAAGATGGGGGAAAAGGTTCACCTGGAGTGGTGCGAGCACCAGTCGGAGAATCTCTGCGCCCATGATGCCCCTGCACCTACTCCTAGGTTGAGGGACTGATTACCCCATTTTCTGTATATAGTTTTTACTGTCTTCAAGTTATGTCCTAGAATTTGTTTTGATAAAGCCACGGGATGGCAAAAAACGTCTACAATAAAGATACCCAGATGTTGCACATTTTCTTAATCTCATCTTGTCTATTATATAAACTGTACAAAATATCTTACCTGAGAGTCACCAACCACAAGAATGCGTTTACCTCCATTAGGGGGAGTGGTCCCCTTTACCTTCACTGGCCACTAATTCCCCATCCGGGAAGAACAGAAAAGGGGTTTTCCCCTTCCTTTCAGATTTTCCCACTTTTAACTTTCCTTACTCTGATGCGCCTCCCATTACTGTGAACCACCCCACTTGTAGCAGGTGCGGGGCTGCACCCCCACTGCTGGTAGCCGTTGCTACCCCCCCAACTACAGCCTCCCCACAGCGAGAGACAGACTGCACCTCACTGCTGGGAAGCCTTTTCCCACAACTCCAGCCACCTCACCCCTCTCCCAGACCCATTGAGGTGGACCTACAGCCTCCTAATCTCCCTCCTGGAGAAAAAACCTCCCCTTCAACTCTCCAACCTCAATTTTAAAAACACTGCGGGCAAGCCATGCTTTGTAAACCTTTCCCCGCTAATCCCCAAATCTTTTTTACATTCTGTATGACCAAGCCCCTACTTTACCTAGATTATAGCTTCGAGGGTTATTTTCATTACTAAGAAAATACCTTACACTTATCCACATTAAACTTCATCTGCCATTTTTTTCAGACCAAGACATTAATTTGTTCAAACCCTCCTGGAGTTCATTGATATCCTCCTTGAGTAATTTTACGGCCCATCTTGGTATCATCAGCAAACTTTTTCTCATGTCACTAGTAATCCCTTCATCAAGGTCATTAATGGAAAATGAACAGGAGAGGGCCCAAAAATGATCCTTGTGGAACGCCACTAGTGGGCTAATCCCCATTCAGATTTCCCCCCATTAATGGGTAACTTCGCTTTCTATTGGTAAGCCATGCCTCAATCCATGCTAGAACTTTACCCCCCTATACCATGAGCTGCCACTTTTTTAAGAGTCTCTTGTGGGTACTTGTCGAAGGTTTACTAAAATCCAAAAAAAAAATATCATATTTTTTATCACTGTCAACTGCCCCCAAATGTTCTATTGAAGAACGTCAAAAGTTTGTCAGGCAGGGAAAGACCTCTCGTGAATCCATGCTGAGATTCATTTATCAAGTTATGCTCTTCAAGGTGACTTCTGATAATGTCAGCTATAATTGATTTCTAATAATTGCCCAATTTTAGATGTCAGGGTTATTGACGGTAATTTGAAGGAGGGGCTTTTTCCCCCCTTTGAATATAGGGGAAACCCCATTAGCCATCTTCCACAACTCTGGGGACAACACTGGTAAGGATGGACGAAATACACTCAATGGCTGACTAATCTCCATCTTGCACCCCCTTTAAATACCCTTTTAAAACAACTCCCTCGGGTCCCGGGGGCTTATTTTGTTTCAGTTTGTCTATCTGTTTAATAACCATGTCCTCGTGACAGTAATATTAGTTAACTTAAATTCATCAGGGAAATAAATAATTGTTAATTTCTGGGAAACTCATTTACATCTTCCTTTTAAAAAATGACAAAAAAAAGTCAAAAAAGGAACACATTTCCCCATTATCCGTCAGCTGTCCATTCCCCAGATTTCAGAGGTCCTACCCTTTTTCCCTTTACCTTTGGGGCCTTTCACTTGAAAGAACCCCTTTGGGTTAGTTCCCTTTTATTCATTAGCAACTCTAATTTCAAATCACGTTTAGCCTTTCTAATCGCCCTTTTACTTTTTTAAGCTGAAATATTGGCTGGTTTAACCCCTCCTCTTTTGATGCGCCTATAAATTTTCCCCCTTTTTTCCCAATAGATGCTTTAGGCCCCCGTTAACCCATTTGGGATCGTTATTATTAGACCCAATTTTTCTGGGGAAATGTATATACTCTTTGGGGACTTTTGTACATTATTAAGAAAAAAATCATAAAAGCAGATCCCCCTATATTCATAAGTATGATTATCGCCCAAAAAAATTTGCTAGGGTAACCCCAATCAAGATTTTGAAGATGTTCCCAAGCCCATTGTAATCGGCAGAACGAAAAACAGGGGTTTACTTTTATTATCATTATTCTTTCACCTTAAGCTAAAAGTGATGGATTTGTGATCACTTCCGCCAAGCCTTCAGGATCTCCAGATTATTCACGAGTGTTTCCTTTTTTGACAAGACTAGGTCTAGCAAATTATTACCCCTGGTAGGCCAGTTAGGGGTCTGTTTCAGAAAACAGTCCGAACTGTTTCCATAAAGTCACTGGGCTCTAGATTACCTGTCAAAGAATTCCAGCCCAAATTTTACTTAAAGTTAAAGTCCCCTACCATGACTATGTTACTGTGTCCAGAAGCCCCAACAATTTTCTGTCCCAAAGAAGTCTCCCCCATCGGGTCCAAGCCTGGAGGTCTGTATATTAATTTTGAATTAGTTTTTTTTGGGCCCTCCACGAACCCCTACCCAAAAAGACTCTGTTATTTCCCATCTATTTTTTTACCCGTTTTAATGCAACAATTAATATTTTTCGAACATTCAATGCAACCCCCCCCCTTCCCATTACATCTATCCACATTGAACAACTTAAATCCCTGAATATTACACTCAGCAGTCAAAATCCCGACTTTTTTAAATCATACCACGTTTGTTTAAAGCAATGATATCAAAGTTCCCATTTCGCTACCAAACGTAGTTCATTAATTTTATTTGAAATCGACTGTTAGCATAAAATACCATCATATGTTTTTTCTTCAAAAATTTTTCCTATTCATCTTTTTTTTTTTACACAATTTCTGGGAAAATTTTCATTACCCAGAGTTACTCCAAAGTTAATATTAAAATTTTAATATCAGAGCATAAGTCAATATATCCATACTATTATTAATCATTTCTAAACCCCTACCTCTAACTAATCCTAGTTTAAAGTCCCAAAAACCCCCAACTGAGTTAGCAAGAAAACCCACACCCGCCCTGGGTAAATGAACCCCATCCCCCGGCATAAAGCCCTTTCGGGCCAAAAGAAGTTTTCCCAGTTGTCAATGAATGGTACTGCATTATCCTTTTCAGTGTTTATCCAAACCCAAAAATTAATACCAACCCCGGGGACAACCATTCATTACCAACACCCTTCTGGGAAAAACATAAAAACAGGGCGCCCCCTTCTTCCTAATCAGGGCTATAGCTGTCCTGAACTTTTTAACTAAATCCTCACTTTACGCTTGCTCACATCATTGCCTCCAGCACTGAGGCAAAAAAGGATTGATCCCATTACCGTTCATGATGTTGTCCGGGAACAATGTCCTCCATCCCAAAACCCCGGGAAAACATACCCCTTTTTCTCCTACTCCTGTCCTTCAAGCAGAATGCCCTATCCATGATCTAACCTGGCCATCCCCCAACAACAATATTCTTTCCTTCCTTGTTGTCGTTCGTCGGGCGATCCCAGTAGTCGACTCCCCATTCGTCGGGTAGGGACCGAGAATGTTTTTGGGGGTTTCCCCAGGAGTTTCCACAGCAGTCTTTTCTTCTTCATCGTTTCTTTTTCCCTTGTCTTCTTGATTGTCAACTTGTCGTCCCCCCGCTGTCCAGCCACTGACCACGATCCCTTCTTTACCTGGGGGATTGAAAAAGGAGGGGCTACTACGAATCCTCTTGTTTTCCCCCGGGCAATCGCCGTATCTCCATCTTCGCTGCCCCAATTTTCCCTTGTTGCTGGAAGGGGTTTCTCGATGGAGGGCATCTTGGGTTTATCCACGGAGCAAACAAGACACTTCTTCACAGAGTTAAGTACAGGCCCCCACCAAAGTTAAGTACAGGTCACCACTGAGTTAAGTACAATACCACTGGGGTTAATACAGGGCAGCACTGGTTTACAGGTCACCACCAAAGTACAGTCACAGCTCGATCTGGGTTCATATGCGGGTAATTTAAAATTTATTTTTTTTTTCTGTTCTTTCTAAACGCCATTTATTGATGTTTTATTTTTCATATTAACGGGATGTTATTGATATAAAAACCCACACTGTGGTAGATTATTTTGTTTGGGGATTCATAGTCAGCATTATATAAATAGCAATCAGGGTTGGAGAATTACCAACAATAATAGTAAAGGAAACAGAATGTGACATTTTTTGGAGAAGTTTTGCTCCCAAACGGCTTGACAAAGCTCCTGGAGAGCGAACTTCCCCAGTAAAAAAGTCACATTAGTTTCACTTGTGTCCTTTTTTTACATTATATAAAAAATCTTCAAGCAAAGGGTAAAGCAAATAGCCACTAAAAAAATAATTATCCGTTGGGGAAAAACCCTTTTTAGTGACATGCAACAAACACGGGGTGTGTTTATTTGAATCACTGAGAGAGAGATTTGGACATCACATTAATGTTTCTATGATAAATTCGTGGAGACTACATTTTCATCCGGGTTTCCCGCTGTCAGATTCCAGTTACCAGTTTAATAAATGGTTTGATTTTTCCGCTTAAAAAAATATTGAACAGTGTCTTTTATGCTGTGAGCCCGCATCTGTTACATTTGTTTTTAAACCTTCCATTGGGCCATGGATACTGGGTAGTTTGGGGGGATTTGTTTAATAACTGCTGAAGTGTTAGCCACATGATAATAACTGCTGAAGTGTTAATAAAGGTAATAACTGCTGGTGCTAGTCACATGATAACTGCCAATGTTGAAAAAGATAATAATCTGAATGTTAGTCACATAATAACCGGGGGAAGGGATTAGTCACATGATAATAACTGCCAAATTTTTAGTCACATGATAATAACTGCTGAAGTGTTAGTCACATGATAATAACTGCTGAAGTGTTAGTCAATGATAATAACCGCTGGGAAAGGGTTAAAAAACATGATAACTGCAAAGGGTTTTCACATAATAACCGCTGGGGCGTTAGTCACATAATAACTGCCAAGTGTTAGTCACATGATAGGAAAGGGGGGGACAATTTATTACAATGTACGTTTGTCTCAGACTTTAATAATTTAATTAGGTTCTTTAGAAAGGGCAGGTTACCCCGTGAAGACTAGGGTAACCCCTTTAAAAAAGAAATTAATACCGAAAAAATGAACGAAGATTTTTGCCCCGATTTTTACAAATGATGAAAATTTTTTTAAAATCATCGAGAATTAATGTCAAGAGGAAAGACAGTAATGATGTATACTTTTTTGTGTGTGTGTGTGTGTGTGTGTGTGTGTGTGTGGGGTGTGTGTGTGTGTGTGTGTGTGTGTGTGTGTGTGGGGTGTGTGTGTGTGTGTGCGTGAGGTTGCAGCGGTCGTCACAGCCCTGGTCTTTTGGGCTTCGCTGGTCGCTACTATGCCCACTCCTTCCTGCCCTGACAGCCGTGGGCTGAAAAAAATACTCCTAACATCCCTTTGCCCTGGGGAAACTCAGTAACTGAAGAAATACTTCCTAACATCCCTTTGCCCTGACAGCTCAGTGACTGGGAAAAACTTCCCCAACATCCCTTTTTCCCTGGGGCCCAGTGACTGAAGAAATACTTCCCAACATCCCTTTGCCCCCCTGACAGCTCAGTGACTGGGAAAAAATACTTCCTAACATCCCTTTGGGGCCTTTACAGCTCAGTGACTGGAAGAAATACTTCCCCAAAATCCCTTTGCCCTGAACTCAATGACTGAAGAAATACTTTCCCAACATCCCTTTGCTCCCGACAGTCAATGACTGAAGAAATACTTTCCCAACATCCCTTTTTCTCCTGACAGCTCAGTACTGGAAGAAATACTTCCTAACATCCCTTTTTCCCTGGGCAGCTCAGTGACTGAAGAAATACTCCTAACATCCCTTTTTCTCCCACAGCTCAGTGACTGGGAAAAAATACTTTCCCAACATCCCTTTGCCCCCGACAGCCCCAGTGACTGAAGAAATACTTCCTAACATCCCTTTGCTCCTGACAGCTCAATGACTGGGAAAAAATACTTTCCCAACATCCTTTGGTTTCCCGACAGCTCAGTGACTGAAGAAATACTCCCCAACATCCCTTTTTCCCTGACAGCTCAAAAACTGAAGAAATACTTCCTTTAAAATCCCTTTTGGCCCCGACAGCTCAGTGACGGAAATACTTCCAAATTCCCTTTTCCCTGGAAAAGCCCAATGACTGAAGAAATACTTCCTAACATCCCCTTTTCCCGACAGCCCAGTGACTGAAGAAATACTTTCCCCAACATCCCTTTTTCCCCCACAGCCCGGGGGACTGAAGAAATACTTTCCCAACATCCCTTTGCCCTGACAGCTCAATGACAAAAAAATACTTCCAACATCCCCCTTTTCCCTGACAGCTCAAAAGGGCTGAAGAAATACTTCCCAACATCCCTTTTTCCCCTGACAGCTCAATGACTGAAGAAAACTTTAAAAATCCCTTTTTCTCCTGACAGCCCAGTGACTGAAGAAATACTTTCCCAACATCCCTTTGTCCTGAAAACCGGCAGCAACTGAAGAAATACTTTCCCAACATCCCTTTTTCCCCTGGGCAGCTCAGTGACTGGGAAAAAAACTTTTCCCAACATCCCTTTGCCCTGACAGCTCAGTAACTGAAGAAATACTTCCTAACATCCCTTTTTCCCTGGGAAACCAGTGACTGAGGAAATATTTTTTAACATCCCTTTGCCCTGGGAAACTCAATGACTGAAGAAATACTTCCTAACATCCCTTTTTCTCCTGACAGCTCAGTGACTGAAGAAATACTTCCTGACATCCCTTTGCTCCTGGGGAAACTCAGTGACTGGGAAAAAATACTTTCCCCATCCCCTTTTCTCCTGGGCAGCCCAGTGACTGGGAAAAAATACTTTCCCAACATCCCTTTTTCTCCTGGAAGCCAGTAACTGAAGAAATACTTTCCCAACATCCCTTTTTTCTCCTGGGGTAGCCCAGTGACTGAAGAAATACTTTCCCAACATCCCTTTTCCCTGACAGCCCAATGACTGAAGAAATACTTTCCCAACATCCCTTTTTTCCTGACAGCTCAATGACTGAAGAAATACTTCCTAACATCCCTTTTTCTCCTGACAGCTCAGCAACTGAAGAAATACTTTAACATCCCTTTGCTCCTGAAGCTCAATGACTGAAGAAATACTTTCCAAAATCCCTTTTTTTCTCCTGGGGAAACTCAGTGACTGAAGAAATACTTTAAAATCCGTTTCAACTTCCAGTTGTGACTCTATGTTGCTAAGGGCTCATCTTTTTTAACATTCTGCCCCCGGGGCCACCTTTTTCCCTTCTTCAGTAGTTTATACCCTTTTAATGCCCCCCCTGTATTTCCCCCTGTTCTTCATTGTCATGAAGTCGATTTTTTTAAACTTTTCTCATATGACATGCTTCAATATGGGCTTAAGTACATGAAGTAGTGTCATGAATGACTCTCTTTTTTACCTGGGCAAAAAGCTTTTTCATAGGGTTTTTCAGACGCCCTTAGGATTGCAGCAGTTACTTGGTTAGGTCCCCCAGGAGATGCGGGCCGATGATACCATTTCATGATCCTTTTACTGAGGAGGTTTGTAAAAATTTGGGTCCCCATCTGCTTTTTTTCTTTTAAACCTTTTCCAATTATCATGACTTTTTTTATGTTGGGGTTTAAAAACCCCAAAAGCCATTTGTTGGGTGAATTTTTCAGCTTGTCCAGATCTCTTTGTAGTCCTACTTGATCCTTTTTCCGCTTGAATTAGCATCAAATTCACATCGTTTTAGAATTAGGGGCAACTTTGAATCGATCCCCTTTAGTCATTTTACATAAAAGGGAAAAATTATTGATAGGACTGACCACCGTGGGGCCCCCCCTCATTACATGCTCCCACTCTGACACCTCGTCACTCGTTGTTTCCCTTTCCCGTGAACTGCTTCCTGATTTATTTCAATGCCTTTCCGTTATTTTGGGCTCCCCCTCTAGTTTTGACTAATCTTGTGAGAATCTATGTCGAAACCTTTTTATAGTCCATGAAAATGGAGTTGGGCCCATCCTGGCCCCTTTTGTCTTACTTCCCGTTACCTGCCCCAAAAATCCAGTAAGTTTGGGGACAGAGGGTCTTCCCTTGGTGCTGGTTATCGTGTATGAGCTAACCTTTTCTAGGAGCTCCTCCACTTTTCCCCCCGATGACCTTATCCAAGAGAATTGAGATTACATTTGCTCTTTTTCCACACCTCGGGGACATGTCCTGATATGACAGAATTGTTGAAGATTATTTGGAGGGGACAACAGTGCCTTTGTTCCCTCTCTCAGAACCCATGAACATGATTTGTTGCCCCCCCATCACTTTTGAAGTATCTGTTGCCAAACAATCCCTTCCCTTCCCCCTCGGTTGTGTGCTGTGCAGTGTGTCCAATACTTATTGGTGTACTCCACCCTTCCGGTTTGGGGGGTTTTTTGTTCCACTGAAATTATTTCATAAATCTTGTTTTTTAGCTCGTAATTTTGGTCGTTTTTGAGATCACTCCTCCTTCCTTTCTCATCCTTAATTTTTTTGTACTTGACGTTGCTTTCCCTTTTAATGTAGCTGTTCAACAGATTTAGTTCAGGGGTTTGGCTCTCGATGCTACGTCATTTTTAGGGCCCCTGGGTCTCCTGCCACAAACATCCATATTCATTTACTGCTATTTGATTAATCGCCTTATTTTTTTTAGGGTTTCCTTTTTCTTCTTTATTTTTTTTTTCCCTTCTGTAGCTAATTATTTGGGGCCCCTTGCACCCCCTGGGAACTAAGGGGTTTGTTTTTCTTTCCAAATTTTGTTCCCTTAAAAACAAACCTTTCCCCCGCCCTTTCAATTTTTTTCCCGGGTTTATCAAATCACATTTTTCCCCCCAGTTTTTTTTCCTCCCATTTTCCCCCTGAAGGGAAAATTCCCCCATGCCTGTGTAGTCCCCCTTTTTTGTAGTTTTGGAATTTTTCCCCCCCGTTCCCGTTTCCCTCTCCACTTGTAACCCCCCGACTATGACCCAAAAATCCCAAAAAGGGGATCAAAAGTTTCCGAGGGGGATTTTTAAAAAAATGTTCTGATGTTGAAAACTCTCCCCCTGAATACGAGGTCCAATCTTGCTGGGTTTATCCCCCACCTCTGTCTCTGGAGTGTCCCTAACATGTTGGGTGCACGAGGTTTAAGAGTATCACATCCATCATCTTGGGCCCCTGCTCTTTTATCCCATGTGGCTCCAGCTTTTCCCCCCTTCCTTAGAAATCACCCATAATAAGTAACCCTTTCTTTTCCCTGTGAGCCTTTTGGCCACCTTTAGCTAGTGTGTCCACCATTGTTTTTGTTGCTCCTTTATACTCTTTCTTGACCTCCTGCAGTTCTGTGGGGGGTTGTATATCATCAAAAAATTTCCACCTTTTGGGGTTTCCATTTCCTCAAATCCCTATTCGTTTTTTAAAGAGCAGTGCAGCTCCTCCCCCCCCTCTTTCCCCCATCTTTTTTATGATCTGATGTCTGGGTGGGGGAAAATTGCATCTGGTTTTCCTGGTGAGCTTGTTTCTGGGGGAGTTATGATGTCTGGGCCCGTTCCCCTTTTTCTTTCATCTGACTATTCACATTTGTTATTCCAACCACATTCGTATACAAAACCAAGTTACATCGTTTTACCGGTCAAAAAGTTTCCACCCAATTTTTAAAAAAGTTTGGCAGAAAATCAAAAATCTACCAGCCTTTAACTACTATTAGGAACATGATACAAAAACCCCAAACATGATTCTAAAAAATACAGGAATCTACACTATACCATTGGGGGTGTGACAAAAAATATGTAGGGGAAAACCCGATCTCTGGCATTAGGATAGCAGAACACAAAAAAGCTTGGGAGAAATGTTGGGCTGCAAGAACGCAGTGTTCAACATAGAGACGATGTTGGGTACCCCATGAAATTCCCAAAGAAGCTAAACTAGTGATTAAAGAAGACGACTTAAAGGGGAAAATGCATTGAAGCGCACTAATAGTTCATATTTCTAAAAATTTCTAACAAGAGGATATTACCCAACCCCGGGAACTGGTGTTTTCTTGATGCCAGCAGGTCCCCCTCTTTTCCCCACCCCCTTAGTTCCATTACTACTTTCTACTACTACTAATACTACCAATTTTACCCACGCGTCACCTCACCTGACTCCTGCCACTATATATAAAACGTTTTTCTTAGTTTTCTGATTAATACTGAAGAAGCCCTCGTGGCGAAACGTTTCCCCTAATAAATGTCCTAAACTGTACATAAGTGTCTTTTTCCACATCTTGTCGGTATCACCACATCTTTTCCCTCATCAGTCTTTGTTACTGAACTTAAAAGAATGAGAGGCAGTCAGGTTAGAAGCAAGAATAACTGAAACAAATTAAATTTCAAGGATGAAAAGCCCTGCACTAGCTAAGAAAGTCTAGTGCTTTTTTTGAAAAGACTTTTCTTGTTAATATTACATATGTTTACTCTATTCAGCTGCTGAAAAAATATGCATTAAAATTTTAACTTCTAAAGCATTAAGTAGTTTCTTAATATCTTTCTGTTGTATTTGTAAATTTTTAATCAGTTCAGATTTTTTTCAGTCGATGCGAAGAAAAGAAGTGGAACCAAGTAAAGAGGAATATAATGTGTAAGAATGGTATACAATACTGGGGAATCCCGCCTACCAGTGACAATGTATAAACTTACCCGTCCCATTTCCACCTGACGTTACTATATAAGCGTCAGGTGCTCTTCGCACCTACTCCAAAGTTCAGGGACTGATTACCTCATCTTCTTGTATAAACCTTGGTAATAAATACCGAAAAGTTGGTTTAGAAAGACACATAAGCAAACACTATGACATATTTATTATAACATAAGAATATAAGAAAGGAGGAACACTGCAGGAGGCCTGTTGGTCCATACTAGGCAGGTCCTTTACAATTCATCCCACTAACAAAACATTTGCCCAACCCAATTTTCAATGCCACCCAAAAAATAAGCTCTGATGTGAAAGTCCCACTCAAATCCAACCCCTCCCACTCATGTACTTATCCAACCTAAATTTGAAACTACCCAAAGTCCTAGCCTCAATAACCCAACTAGGTAGACTGTTCCACTCATCAACTACCCTATTTCCAAACCAATACTTTCCTATGTCCTTTCTAAATCTAAACTTATCTAATTTAAATCCATTACTGCGGGTTCTCTCTTGGAGAGACATCCTCAAGACCTTATTAATATCCCCTTTATTAATACCTATCTTCCACTTATACACTTCGATCAGGTCTCCCCTCATTCTTCGTCTAACAAGTGAATGTAACTTAAGAGTCTTCAGTCTTTCTTCATAAGGAAGATTTCTAATGCTATGTATTAATTTAGTCATCCTACGCTGAATGTTTTCTAACGAATTTATGTCCATTCTGTAATATGGAGACCAGAACTGAGCTGCATAATCTAAGTGAGGCCTTACTAATAATGAATAAAGCTGCAGTATGACCTCTGGACTTCTGTTGCTTACACTTCTTGATATAAATCCCAGTAATCTATTTGCCTTACTACGTACGCTTAGGCATTGCTGTCTTGGTTTAAGGTTGCTGCTCACCATAACCCCCAAATCCTTTTCGGAATCTGTATGGCTAAGTTCTACATCATTTAACTTATAAGTACTAGGGTTATGGGCACTCCCAAGCTTCAGAATCTTGCATTTATCTACATTGAACTGCATCTGCCACTTTTCTGACCAAGAATAGAGTTTGTTTAAATCCTCCTGAAGTTCCATAACATCTACGTTTGAATCAATTATCCTACCTATCTTTGTGTCATCGGAGAATTTGCTCATATCACTTGTAATTCCCTCATCAAGATCATTGATATATATTATAAATAACAACGGGCCCAAGACTGATCCCTGTGGAACGCCACTTGTTACAGATCCCCACTCGGATTTAACCCCATTTATAGACACTCTGTGCTTCCTGTCAGTGAGCCATGACTCGATCCACGAGAGCACTTTTCCCCCAATGCCATGAGCTGCCACTTCCTTTAACAGTCTATGGTGCGGAACTCTATCGAAAGCCTTACTAAAATCAAAGTAAATAATATCAAATTCTTTATCGTGGTCAACAGCCTCAAAAGCTTTACTGAAGAAAGTTAATAAATTAGTTAGACAAGACCGGCCTCTTGTGAATCCATGCTGAGTATCATTAATCAAGCTATGCTTATCGAGATGGCTTCTTATAATCTCAGCTATAATTGACTCTAGTAATTTGCCTACAATTGAGGTCAGGCTTATTGGGCTGTAATTTGACGGTAACGACTTGTCCCCTGTTTTAAAAATAGGAATTACATTAGCCGTCTTCCACATATCAGACACTACACCTGTTTGAAGAGATAAATTAAAAATATTAGTTAATGGTTCACAGAGTTCCATTTTGCATTCCTTAAGAACCCTTGAAAAAACCTCATCAGGACCCGGCGACTTATTTTGCTTCAGTCTGTCTATCTGCTTCACAACCATTTCACTAGTGACTGTGATGTTACATAATTTATCTTCTTCTAGCCCACTATAAAAATTAATTACTGGAATATTGTTAGTGTCTTCCTGTGTAAAAACTGAGAGAAAATAATTATTAAAAATAGAGCACATTTCATTCTCTTAGTCAGTAAGATGCCCATAGTTATTTTTAAGGGGACCTATCTTATCTCTAACTTTTGTTCTATAGACCTGGAAAAAACTTTTTGGGTTAGTTTTAGAATCCCTAGCAACTTTAATTTCATAGTCCCTTTTAGCTTTTCTTATCCCCTTTTTAATGTCCCTCTTAATGTCAATATACTGATTCATAAGATGATCCTTACCTCTTTTGATACGCCTATAAATTCCTTTCTTATGCCCTAGTAGATATTTCAGCCTATTATTCATCCATTTTGGGTCATTTCTATTTGATCTAATTTCTTTATTTGGGATAAATGTTCTTTGAGCAGCATGTATAGTGTTCAGAAAACTGTCATATTGATAGCTCACTTCGTTACCCCAGTCAACAGATGATAAGTGTTGTCTAAGCCCTTCGTAATCTGCTAAGCGAAAATCTGGGACTGTTACTGAGTTATCGCTACTATCGTACTTCCAGTCAATGCTAAATGTAATTGATTTGTGGTCGCTAGCTCCCAGTTCCTCTGAAATTTCTAAATTATTAACAAGGAATTCATTGTTTGCCAGAACTAAGTCAAGCAGGTTATTTCCCCTTGTAGGTTCTGTCACAAACTGCTTCAAAAAACAATCCTGAACTACTTCTAAGAAGTCGTCTGATTCTAAATTCCCAGCCAAGAAATTCCAATCAATATGACTAAAGTTAAAGTCTCCTAGAATTACTACATTATCGTGCCTTGTGGCCCTAACAATTTCCTCCCATAGTAGTCTCCCTTGGTCCCTATCTAAGTTTGGGGGACGGCATATCACACCTAAACTCAGTTTTTCATGCCCCTCTGAAAATTCTATCCAAACAGACTCTGTATGTGTTACTTCAGACTTAATACCCGTTTTTATGCAACAGTTCAAGCGATCTCGTACATACAATGCCACCCCACCCCCCTTCCCGATATTTCTATCTACTTGGAACAATTTAAAACCCTGAATATGACATTCCGCAGGCATGTCCCGACTTTTTGAATTAAACCACGTCTCAGTTAAGGCAAATACATCAATGTTACCTGCACTAGCAACTAATCTCAACTCGTTCTGCTTATTATTAGTTCCCCTAGAACTCGTAATATTACTACACGGGGACTTCACTGTTTTCCTGCCAAAACCCATACCACTAACTATTCCTAGTTTAAAGTCCTAACAGCTCCCTCCAATGCAGTTGCCAGTGCTACCACCCCACACCTAGATAAGTGAACCCCATCCCTGGCATACATGTCACTTCTGCCATAGAAGAGGTCCCAGTTGTCAATGAATGTTACCGCATTTTCCTTACAGTATTTGTCCAGCCAGCAATTGACACCAATTGCCCTGGACATCCATTCATTTCCAACTCCTCTCCTTGGCAAAACACCACATATGACAGGGTTCCCACCCTTACTCCTAATTATTTCTATTGCTGACCTATACCTGCTAATCAGGTCTTCACTCCTACGTCTGCCAACATCGTTGCCTCCAGCACTGAGACAGATAATAGGATTGCTCCCATTACCTCTCATGATGTCATCCAGACGGCTAACAATATCCTCCATCCCAGCCCCAGGAAAGCAAACTCTCTGTCTCCTACTCCTGTCCTTCAAGCAGAACGCCCTATCCATGTACCTAACTTGGCTATCCCCAACAACAACAATATTCTTACCTTTCTTGGTGTCGTTCGTCGTGACGTTCCCAGTAGTCGACTCACATTCGTCGGGTAGCACCGAGAATGTATTAGATGTTTCCACAACAGTTTCCACGGCAGTCTCTTTCTTCTTCATCGTTTCTACCTTTCCATTCGTCTTCTTGATCGTCAACTTCGTTCCCTGCTGTCGAGCCACTGTCCAGTTTCCCTTCTTGATCTGAGGACTCAAAACAGGAGGACTACTACGAATCTTCTTGTTTTCCTCGATCAGTCGCCGAATCTCCAATTTCGCCATCCTCAATTCTTCCTTAAGCTGTTGGTAAAGTTGCTCGATGGAGGGCATCTTGCTTCAATTCGTAGAGAGCGCGCAAACAGGTCTTCACAGAGCTAAGTACACGTCAATACTGCGCAAAAGCCAACTCAATCAGGAGCTACTGCGCAGCACGTCCGCACGGCCCTATAGCTATGCGAACAATATGTTCTTATGTTCTTATGTTCTTTCTACATAAGGAAGATTTCTAATGCTATGTATTAATTTAGTCATCCTACGCTGAATGTTTTCTAACGAATTTATGTCCATTCTGTAATATAGAGACCAGAATTGAGCTGCATAATCTAGGTGAGGCCTTACTAATGATGTATAAAGCTGCAGTATGACCTCTGGACTTCTGTTGCTTACACTTCTTGATATAAATCCCAGTAATTTATTTGCCTTATTGCGTATGCTTAGGCATTGCTGTGATGAATGGTTTGAAAAACCGACAAGTTGAAGATTGAGACACTTATGCAGCATATGGGAATCTTTATTCAGGAAACGTTTCGCCACACAGTGGCTTCATCAGTCCAATACAAAGAGGAAGGCGTAAGGAGAGGAGGAGTATGAGGTAATCAGTACCTCAGCCTGGAGTGTCTCAATCTTCAACTTGTCGGTTTTTCAAACCATTAATCACAACTGTCAGACACTGCAGCATCATGGGATCTTGTTACAAAGAATTCTTCAACACTTGTTCAACCTTAGGACGAAGACCTGCTTCGACTAGTGGATGGTACCATTATGACCCCGCCTCCGCCTGCTTCACCTCACCTCACTACAGTATATAAGCCACGTCTACGGCCCTATGCTGTTCATTCTACAAGATTGATGGACTTAACACATCGACTCCAGGCTGAGGGACTGATTACCTCATACTCCTCCTCTCCTTACGCCTTCCTCTTTGTATTGGACTGATGAAGCCACTGTGTGGCGAAACGTTTCCTGAATAAAGATTCCCATATGCTGCGTAAGTGTCTCAATCTTCAGGCATTGCTGTCTTGGTTTAATGTTGCTGCTCACCATATCCCCCAAGTCCTTTTCGCAATCTGTATGGCTAAGTTCTACATCATTTAACTTTTAAGTGCTAGGGTTATGGACACTCCCGAGCTTCAGAACCTTGCATTTATCTACATTGAACTGCATCTGCCACTTTTCTGACCAAGAATATAGTTTGTTTAAATCCTCCTGAAGTTCCCTAATGTCTACATTTGAATCAATTATCCTACCTATCTTTGTGTCATCGGCAAATTTGCTTATATCACTAGTAATTCCCTCATCAAGGTCATTGATATATATTATAAACAACAACGGGCCCAAGACTGATCCCTGTGGAATGCCACTTGTTACAGATCCCCACTTGGATTTAACCCCATTTATGGACACTCTCTGCTTCCTATCTGTGAGCCATGACTCGATCCACGAGAGCACTTTTCCCGCAATGCCATGAGCTGCCACTTTCTTTAACAGTCTTTGGTGAGGAACTCTATCAAAAGCCTTACTAAAATCTAAGTAAATAATATCAAACTCTTTATCGTGGTCAACAGCCTCAAAAGCTTTAATGAAGAAAGTTAATAAATTAGTTAGACAAGATCGGCCTCTTGTGAATCCATGCTGAGTATCATTAATCAAGCTATGCTTATCGAGATGGCTTCTTATAATCTCAGCTGTAATTGACTCTAGTAATTTGCCTACAATTGAGGTCAGGCTTATTGGGCGGTAATTAGATGGTAACGACTTGTCCCCTGTTTTAAAAATAGGAATTACATTAGCCATCTTCCACATATCAGACACTACACCTGTTTGAAGAGATAAATTAAAAATATTAGTTAATGGTTCACAGACTTCCATTTTGCATTCCTTTAAGAACCCTTGAAAAAACCTCATCAGGACCCGGTGACTTATTTTGCTTCAGTCAAGCAGGTTATTTCCCCTTGTAGGTTCTGTCACAAACTGCTTCAAAAAACAATCCTGAACTACTTGTAAGAAGTCGTATGATTCTAAATTCCCAGTCAAGAAATTCCAATCAATATGACTAAAGTTAAAGTCTCCTAGAATTACTACATTATCGTGCCTTGTGGCCCTAACAATTTCCTCCCATAGTAGTTTCCCTTGGTCCCTATCTAAGTTTGGGGGACGGTATATCACACCTAAAATAAATTTTTCATGCCCCTCTGAAAATTCTATCCGAACAGACTATGTATGTGTTACTTCAGACTTAATACCCGTTTTTATGCAACAGTTCAAGCGATCTCGGACATACAATGCCACCCCACCCCACTTCCCGACACTTCTATCTACTTGGAACAATTTAAAACCCTGAATGTGACATTCCGCAGGCATGTCCCGACTTTTTTAATTAAACCACGTCTCAGTTAAGGCAAATACATCAATGTTACCTGCACTAGCAACTAGTCTCGACTCGTCCATCTTGTCCCTAGCACTGCGACTATTTGTGTAATATATATTTAAAGACCCTCCTCTGTCTTTACCCTTCCTGCTCCTTTCTGTTATTCCACTAAACCTATTACTGTCCTTGTCAATTAGTGCCACTGGCTTTCCAATATCCACCTCATTTTGCCTATTACTAGTTCTCCTAGTACTCATATTACTAAACTGCGACTTCACTGTTTTCCCGCCAAAACCCATACCACTAACTATTCCTAGTTTAAAGACCTAACAGCTCCCTCCACTGCGTTGGCCAGTGCTCCCACCCCACACCTAGATAAGTGAACCCCATCCTTGGCATACATGTCATTTCTGCCATAGAAGAGGTCCCAGTTGTCATAAGAATGGAGGAACACTGTAGAAGGCCATGCGAGGCAGGTCCTTATCAAAACAACCTCTACCTATGATGAGGACGGGTAGACGATGAAATCATGTGACTCCTGTGTTGTTGGGTTGGTGCTGCTTAAGTATCATGTATGCCAATGTTTTTGAAATTTTGTAGTTTCCAGTGTTGCGTTCTATAGTGTCGGTGACGGCGATTAGTGAAGCTTCTAGGCACCTTCGGCGTCTAAGGTCTGGTTCGGTGAGAACGAGTTGTGCCTCATTCCAGTTCATCAAATGTCCCGTGGAGTCTCTGTGTAGGACACAGGCGTACCTAACATCGTAAGTGATCAAGGTCCCAGGACCGAAACGTTTTATAATAACTATGTCATAGTGTTTGCTTACGTGTCTTTCTAAACCACCTCATCTTCTGTACATAATTCTACTGTCTTCAAGTTATGTCCTGGAATTTGTATTGATAAAGCCACTGGATGGCGAAACGTCTACAGTAAAGATACCCAGATGTTGCACATGTATCTTAATTTCAGGAATATAATGAACATAGACTCGCACATGTGCTCATATATTCTTGAGCATATGAAGATGTATGTTTATTAGTTACCATTTTTTGAAGGCACTTGTCAATGAGACACTTGGCTTATAAAGACTGTACGTATGCGTTTGTGTATTCACCTAATTGTACTCACGTAATCGTGGTTGCGGGGGTCGAGTCACAGCTCCTGTCCTTGCGTCTTCACTGGTCGCTACCAGGTCACTCTTCCTGTTCAATGAGCTTTATCATACCTCTTCTTAATTAAAACTATAAATGGATACTCCCTCCACTACATCACTTTCCAGACTATACCACTTCCTGACTAAAGAAGTTCGTAACATCCCTGTGATTCATCTGAGTCTTCAACTTCAATTTGTCACCCCTTGTTGCTGTGTCCAGTCACTGAAATATCCTGTATCTGTCCACCTTGTTAATTCCTCTCAGTATTTAATATGTTGTTATCGTATACCTGCTATCGCGCCTGTCCTACAATGTCGTCAGGTCGAACTCCCATAACCTCCCCTCGTAGGACATGCCCCTTAGCTCCGGAACTAATCTCGTTGAAAACCTTCTCACTTTCTCTAATTTCTTGATGTGCTTGGCCAGGTGTAGGTTCAAAACTGGTGCTGCATATTCCAATATGGACCTGACGTACGCGGGCCTGAACTATTCCATACTGAGATGTTGGAATGCTGTTCATAGGTTTGCTAGGCTCCCATATGCTGCAGCAATTATTTGGTTGATGTACGCCTCACATGTGCTTGGTATTATACTTACCCCAGTCCATGAAAACGCAGACTACCCACCCTCCTCTCTCTCTTGTCTCACTGCTGTCGCCTTGTCACAGAACTCCAATAGTTTTGTGACACAGGATTTCCCGTCCCAGAATCCATGCAGGTTGTCGTTCATAAGCTCATTCTTTTCTAGGTGCTCTACAACTCTTCTCTTGATAATCTTCTCCATGACTTGGGACACTATACATGTCAGTAACACTGGTCTGTAATTTAATGCTTCAGGTAGTCGCCGTTTTTTGATAGATGTGTTGAAGATTGCTGTTAGTGGCACACTGCACCCATGAAGAGACCCATGAAGAGATGTTATCTGGAGCCATCGCCTTTGAGGTATCTAGCTTCCTCAGCAGCCTCTTCACTTCTTCCTCGGTTGAACGTATTGTGTCCAACACTTGATGGTGTACCGCACCTCCCCGTCTTTCTGGAGTCCCTTCTGTCTCCTCTGCAAACACTTCTTTGAATCTCATGTTGAGCTCCTCACATACTTCTCGGTCGTTTCTTGTGATCTCCCTGTCCTTCCTTCCTCAGCCCGATTGCCTGATACTTGACTGTTGTTTTCCTCCTGATGTGGCTGTACAACAGTTTCAGGTCAGATTTGGCTTTCGCTGCTATGTCATTTTCGTATTGTCGTTGGGCCTCCCTTCTTACCTGTGCATGTTCATTTATGGCTGTACGACTGCTCTCCTAATTCTCTTAAGTTTCTTGCCTTCTTCCATTCCCTAGCACACTTGGTTTTGACTTTTCTACACCTTTGAATGAACCAAGGGTTCATCATGGCTTTCTCGTTATTTCGGTACCAGTGGGCACAAACCTCTCCTCAGCTTCCTTGCATATTGTTGACACAGTCCATCATCTCATTTACTGACTTCCCTGCCAGTGCCCAATCCCACTGAACCTCGCGCAAGAAATTCTTCATGCCACTGCATTCCCCTCTCTTGTAGTTTTGCTTCTTTCATCCTACCCTTCCTGCTTCCCTCTCCACTTGTAGCCCTACTCTGTATTCGAAGCTCAGAACCACGTGGTCACTGGCCCCGAGGAGTCTTTCATATGTGATGTCCTCAATATCTGCACTTCTCAAAGTGAATACTAGGTCCAGCCTTTCTGGTTCATCCTCTACTCTCTTGCTCTGATAGTGTTCCCTTACGTGTTAGGACATGAGGTTTTCCAGTACCAACTCCATCATTCTAGCCCTCCACGTATCTGGGCCCCATTGTAGCTCCAAGTTCTCCCAGTCAATTTCATTGTGATTGAAGTCACCCATAGTCAGTTGCTTTCCCCTGCTCTCATGAGCCTTTCTGGCCAGTGTGTCAACCATTGCTCTGTTACTCTCATCATACTATTGCCTTGACCTCCTGCTGTTCTGTGGTGGGTTATACATCATTGCAATTACCACCTTGGGACATCTAGAGTGAAGTGTTTCTGTTATGTAGTCTCTTGCTTCTCTTCTGTCTCCTCTCTCCAGCTCATTAAAATCCCATTAGTTTTTGATGAGCAGTGCCACTCCTCCACCCTCTCTGTTTCCTCTGTCTTTTCTCAGGCTCTGATATCCCATTGGAAAGATGGCATCTGTTATCATTCTTGTGAGCTTGGTTTCGGTGAGAGCTATGATGCCCAGTGATGCCTCTTTTATTCTTTCGTGCTACTCATCCCAATTCAGTTTCTTCTCTAAAACTGTGTTCTGGGGTGTGTGGGGGGGGGCTGGTAGTGTGCTGTGGAATCCTACAACCTATTGAAGGGTGGGAGCTGTAAGCGTTAATTGTGGTTTGTGTTACGATAGTGTGTTTGGCTGTGAGGTTTTGATGGTGGTTTTGTGTGTGCTTGTGCTTGTTGCTCTGCCCTGCTCTAGTTGTCCTCTGCTGACTCTGTCCTTGTGTATCTTCCTAGCCTCTTTAGTTTGTGTGTCTTCTTCCCCAGCTGCTGTCTTTCTGTTCCTGTTCTGTCGTGGTCTAGGAACACCCATTTGTTTGATGATGATTCCTTCAGCCGTTGTTTCTCTTGCTGGATCCTGTTCCGACTCATGCTATGAAAAGACTCAAGAATATGAACAATACAATGACATATATATATATGTGTGTGTGTGTGTGTGTGTGTGTGTGTGTGTGTGTGTGTGTGTGTGTGTGTGAGAAAAAGACTATAAATTAAAATCTAGTGGTGTTTCCATATTCCCACACCTAGATTTTTACCCACAAGTACATACAAATAACTGCATGTCACGGAGTGAAGAATAGCATGTTCCATCTCACCCACGGAGACATACTATACCAACCACAAATAACCTACAAGGGCTGACAAAGCAAATTAAATTAGCTGAACCAACAAATTAACAACTGGAGTAAGAGAGAACTCGAAGGGATCCTTAAGAAAGGGAATCAACCACCGGAGAGAGGGCTTGATGTGTGTCCTAAGAGATGCCAGGAGTTAACTCCATGAGGCAATCTCGGCAGCCTCAACATTGGGTGCGACCACGTGACTCACAGCTACCCCAGTGATTGAAACAAGCAAAGGGTTAACAAAAGGTAAGTCAATTATAAAGCTAAATATATCCCACCTAATTTACATAAGTTAAGTCAAATAATAATAATATAAAGCAAAATATTTTCATTTTAGTTATTAATGAAACCATCTCCAATACAAAATAATATGACAATAAAATATTAAATTATTGCATGAACTTCAGGGGCGCAACAGATGTTTTCAAACTCCTGTTTTTCATTCAGTCGTCTCTCATTATGTGTCCTGCCTTCGCTCTGCTGAAACCCATGAAGACAAACTGACTTCTCCCTCTCCTCCTCCAATCGCCTTTCCCTCTGCGTCTCTGGATCCCGTTTGTACATAGCCGTTGTCTCCCTTAATTTTTCCTGTAACTCTTGGTGGCATGATCGAACCTCTGCATGGAATCTATTACCTTCTCTACCTTCTCCCCCTCACTTACTGTTATTTCTGCTCCTAAAGACTCTCCCCCTATTTTTCTCAACCTTGCTTGGTGGACTGATAGGGCCTTAGCATCAGTCATGTCTCCTTCCTTTCGAATGGGCTCGTTTAATGCCTATATATTTATATATATATATATTTTTTTTTTTTTTTTCAACAAGTCGGCCGTTTCCCACCGAGGCAGGGTGACCCAAAAAAAAAGAAAGAAAATCCCCAAAAAGAAAATACTTTCATCATCATTCAACACTTTCACCACACTCGCACATTATCACTGTTTTTGCGAATGTCGTGGCGAATATGTAAAACTGGTCCTTCTAAAAACTGGTTCCTTCTAAAATTTTCTCTTATACGTTTAAAGATATATTTTTTTAATTAATGTTGATGTAAAAATTTATAATTTTGCACCAAAAGGAACTTAGAAAACTTACCTAACCTTATTATAACAAGAACAATTCATTTTAGCCTAACCCAACTAAATATATTTTAGTTTTGTTTACAGTAATTTAATACTAAACAAACACAGTGAAATATATTTTTTCGTAAAGTTCAGAATGATTTTGGTGAAATTATTGAATACACAAATTTTCACTTGTCCTATATGGCAAGATGAACGTTGCTATTTAAGCCAAGATCGCAAGTTCTGCCTATTCGGCACGACATATATATATATATATATATATATATATATATATATATATATATATATATATATATATATATATATATATGTTAAAAATAGGAGAGGAGAGTTATTAAATGGAGAGTTAGAGGTATTGGGAAGATGGAGGGAATATTTTGAGGAATTGTTAAATGTTGATGAAGATAGGGAAGCTGTGATTTCGTGTATAGGGCAAGGAGGAATAACATCTTGTAGGAGTGAGGAAGAGCCAGTTGTGAGTGTGGGGGAAGTTCGTGAGGCAGTAGGTAAAATGAAAGGGGGTAAGGCAGCCGGGATTGATGGGATAAAGATAGAAATGTTAAAAGCAGGTGGGGATATAGTTTTGGAGTGGTTGGTGCAATTATTTAATAAATGTATGGAAGAGGGTAAGGTACCTAGGGATTGGCAGAGAGCATGCATAGTTCCTTTGTATAAAGGCAAAGGGGATAAAAGAGAGTGCAAAAATTATAGGGGGATAAGTCTGTTGAGTGTACCTGGTAAAGTGTATGGTAGAGTTATAATTGAAAGAATTAAGAGTAAGACGGAGAATAGGATAGCAGATGAACAAGGAGGCTTTAGGAAAGGTAGGGGGTGTGTGGACCAGGTGTTTACAGTGAAACATATAAGTGAACAGTATTTAGATAAGGCTAAAGAGGTCTTTGTGGCATTTATGGATCTGGAAAAGGCGTATGACAGGGTGGATAGGGGGGCAATGTGGCAGATGTTGCAAGTGTATGGTGTAGGAGGTAGGTTACTGAAAGCAGTGAAGAGTTTTTACGAGGATAGTGAGGCTCAAGTTAGAGTATGTAGGAAAGAGGGAAATTTTTTCCCAGTAAAAGTAGGCCTTAGACAAGGATGTGTGATGTCACCGTGGATGTTTAATATATTTATAGATGGGGTTGTAAGAGAAGTAAATGCGAGGGTCTTGGCAAGAGGCGTGGAGTTAAAAGATAAAGAATCACACACAAAGTGGGAATTGTCACAGCTGCTCTTTGCTGATGACACTGTGCTCTTGGGAGATTCTGAAGAGAAGTTGCAGAGATTGGTGGATGAATTTGGTAGGGTGTGCTAAAGAAGAAAATTAAAGGTGAATACAGGAAAGAGTAAGGTTATGAGGATAACAAAAAGATTAGGTGATGAAAGATTGAATATCAGATTGGAGGGAGAGAGTATGGAGGAGGTGAACGTATTCAGATATTTGGGAGTGGACGTGTCAGCGGATGGGTCTATGAAAGATGAGGTGAATCATAGAATTGATGAGGGAAAAAGAGTGAGTGGTGCACTTAGGAGTCTGTGGAGACAAAGAACTTTGTCCTTGGAGGCAAAGAGGGGAATGTATGAGAGTATAGTTTTACCAACGCTCTTATATGGGTGTGAAGCGTGGGTGATGAATGTTGCAGCGAGGAGAAGGCTGGAGGCAGTGGAGATGTCATGTCTGAGGGCAATGTGTGGTGTGAATATAATGCAGAGAATTCGTAGTTTGGAAGTTAGGAGGAGGTGCGGGATTACCAAAACTGTTGTCCAGAGGGCTGAGGAAGGGTTGTTGAGGTGGTTCGGAGATGTAGAGAGAATGGAGCGAAACAGAATGACTTCAAGAGTGTATCAGTCTGTAGTGGAAGGAAGGCGGGGTAGGGGTCGGCCTAGGAAGGGTTGGAGGGAGGGGGTAAAGGAGGTTTTGTGTGCGAGGGGCTTGGACTTCCAGCAGGCATGCGTGAGCGTGTTTGATAGGAGTGAATGGAGACAAATGGTTTTTAATACTTGACGTGCTGTTGGAGTGTGAGCAAAGTAACATTTATGAAGGGATTCAGGGAAACCGGCAGGCCGGACTTGAGTCCTGGAGATGGGAAGTACAGTGCCTGCAATCTGAAGGAGGGGTGTTAATGTTGCAGTTTAAAAACTGTAGTGTAAAGCACCCTTCTGGCAAGACAGTGATGGAGTGAATGATGGTGAAAGTTTTTCTTTTTCGGGCCACCCTGCCTTGGTGGGAATCGGCCAGTGTGATAATAAAAATAAAAATAATATATATATATATATATATATATATATATATATATATATATATATATATATATATATATATATATATATATGTCGTGCCGAATAGGCAGAACTTGCGATCTTGGCTTAAATAGCAACGCTCATCTTGCCATATAGGACAAGTGAAAATTTGTGTATGCAATAATTTCGCCAAAATCATTCTGAACCTAACGAAAAAAATATATTTCACTGTGTTTGTTTAGTATTAAATTACTGTAAACAAATCTAAAATATATTTAGTTGGGTTAGGCTAAAATAAATTGCTCTTGTTATAATAAGGTTAGGTAAGTTTTCTAAGATTCTTTTGGTGCAAAATTAAATTTTTTTACATTAACAATAATGAAAAAAAATATATCTTTAAACGTATAAAAGAAAATTTTAAAAAGAACTTAATTTTAAATGAGTTCTTGCTAATTGACCAGTTTTACATATTCGGCACGACATATATATATATATATATATATATATATATATATATATATATATATATATATATATATATATATATATATATATATATATATATATATATATATATATATATTTTATTATTTTTTTTATTATCACACTGGCCGATTCCCACCAAGACAGGGTGGCCCGAAAAAAAAACTTTCACCATCATTCACTCCATCACTGTCTTGCCAGAAGGGTGCTTTACACTACTGTTTTTAAACTGCAACATTAACACCCCTCCTTCAGAGTGCAGGCACTGTACTGTATATATATATTTATATGTATACATACATACATACATGCATATATATATATATATATATATATATATATATATATATATATATATATATATATATATATATATATATATATAATATACACCTACCATCCGACTTACGACCTGCTCGACTAACGACGACTCGACTTACGACCGTGTTTTTTATGCCAAATTTCTGTGAAATAAACAAGTGTTTGTGTTGTACACAGTATATATATATATATATATATATATATATATATATATATATATATATATATATATATATATATATATATATATATATATATATATATATATATATATTTACAAAACAACCACTGTGAAAGAATAGTGAAATTCCAAGCACTTTCGTGACTTCTTACATTATCAAGGAACTATAAATTTAATACATCAAAGGAAGGCATATGATGGGTCTAGACCACACCTCACCATCACATCCCACAACAAAGCAACACCTGATGTGCGACAACACCCGACTCATGAGAAAAGAGGAACACTGCAACAGGGCTGCTGGCCCAACTAGACATGCCCTTCACGACATCCCACTAACAAAATATTCTACCCAAGAATTAAGATTTATTATTTGTCCAATGTATTATTAAATTCTTCCCAAATTTTATTAATTATAAATGGATCTAATTTATATAAACTAAAAAAATATTCGTATATTTTCAAAACTGTTTATTTATTTATTTATTTATTTATTTCCAATTTGTGCACACATACAGAGGTACAAAAAAAATACAGATAAGAGCAGCATGCCAAAGCCACTTATACTATGCATAGCATTACGGGCTGGCTTAAAATTAACTTAAGATTAACTAAGCAATGATTATTATTATTATTATAATCAAAAAGAAGCGCTAAGCCACAAGGACTATACAGCGCTGCTACTAAGCAATGATGCAATCAGTGATAAAACATTAATGTAAACAGATAACTATAAAGCACAAGTGAGTATTACAAAGACAGGTCATATGGTTGCATTCAGTTAGGTAGTGATTCTGTTAGGTAGTGTATTTAAAAAATAATAAAGTTAGATTGGGTTTTAGGTTTAACATTTATGTGATATAATTGTGAGAAACATTTAAGATATACAATTTATAATGTTCAGTTATTCAGTATTTATTTGGTTTTGGGTGAGTAAGTAATCTTTGAGAAGAGACTTGAATTTATAAACAGGTAGTGTTTCTTTTATATTTACAGGTAATGAATTCCAGATTTTAGGGCCTTTTATGTGCATTGAGTTTTTGCATAGTGTGAGATGGACACGAGGAACATCAAAGAGTGATCTGTGCCTTGTGTTATGGTCATGTGTTCTGTTGAGGTTGGCAAGGAGATGTTTGAGGGGAGGGTTAATATCAGAGTTAAGTGTTCTATGTATGTAATAGGTGCAGTAATAAGTATGGATGTTTTGTATGGTGAGTAGGTTTAGTGTATTGAATATTGGTGGAGTGTGCTGCCTGTAGTGAGAATTTGTTATCATTCTAACTGCAGCCTTTTGTTGGGTAATTAGTGGTCTGAGATGGTTAATTGTTGTTGAGCCCCATGCACAAATTCCATAGGTGAGATAGGGGTAAATAAGAGAGTGATATAGGGCCAGGAGGGCTGACTGTGGAACATAGTACCGTATCTTCGATAGTATGCCTACAGTCTTGGAAATTTTCTTAGAAATTTGATGTATATGTGTATGAAATTTGAGTCTATTATCAAGGTGGATTCCTAAGAATTTTTCCTCTGTTAGTTTTGTGATAGGTGATCCATTTATCATTATGTTAAGAGGGACATCTGTAGCTCTGTTACCAAACTGAATGAAGTAGGTTTTGTCAATGTTTAGTGTAAGTTTGTTAGTCCTCATCCAGGTAGATATTTTCTGTAATTCGGTATTTACAGTATTGGCTAGCGTGACTGGGCTCGGGTGAGAGAAGACGTATGTAGTGTCATCTGCAAATAGTGTGGGTTTGAGTAATTATATTCCTGTCGACCATGGATTTTGAAAATCAATTGGATGGCTAAAATCTCTCACATGAATAAATAGAGCATTGGAATCTTGTCCAGCTCTAATGCTATGTTTATGTTGTTTTAATCTTAGTTCGAGACTTTTACCAGTTTGACCGTAATAAACTTTATCGAAAATTTTACAAGGAATCTTATAGACACATCCGTCAGCATTTTGGGGGGAATTCTTTATCAAAAGTTGTTTTAGTGTATCAAGATTTTTAAATACAACTAAGACTCCAATATCCTGCTCCACTACTAGGATTCACTGGTCTCATAAAACAACGACAGTTTTCGTGATCGCCTCATTCCACACAGGTAACACTAACACCTCTGACGGGTCAAAGGTAGCCTGGAAACAGCCCTGTACATGCGATACAGGTAGACCAGTTAAACAGCAGATAACTCCCATACCAACCCAATAGCAACAGGCTGGTTTCTTCTTAAAGGATGTTCCCAATATCTGGAGTCAATCCCTACCGATAACTGTCTTCCACATATCGGAAGAAGACAGTTTCTTAATAGAAGGCAATCCTTCTCTGGCATACCAGCCAGCTTCCCCATAATCCACCTCAACATCGTAACCATCATATTCAACAATAGCTCTACAACAACTTTCCAGCTGGCCGAAGCCTCTAAGGTCTCAGCATAACAGTAAATAAGAACATTGGAACATAAGAAAGAGGGAGCACTGCCCGTGCTAGGCATGCCCAAGTCACCTACTGGCCCAAGCTAGGCATGCCCAAGTCACCTACTGGCCTAAGCTAGGCATGCCTAAGTCACCTACTGGCCCAAGCTAGGCATGTCCAAGTCACCTACTGGCCCAAGCCAGTCAAGGTCCAACTCACACCCACTCATGTATTTACCTAACATAATTTTTAAACTACACAACGTTTTAGCTTCAACAATAGCAATAATAATAATTATGATGTTGATAATAATAATAATAATAATAATGATAATGATAATAATAATGATAATAATAATAATATCTTTATTTCTACAAGTACATGTACAAGGTATACAGACCATAGCTGACATCAGTGACATACTACTATACAGTAAGCCGCTGAGCATTTCGGGCAAATTAGGTCAAAATCTAAATTATTCCAACTTGAAGCCATTGCTACGAGTACTGTCAACAGATGGTCATAACATGGTTACCAGATACAGGGGTTAGTGGTATGTCAACCACTATTGCCGGTAATTGGTGGGTGACGGGTGAATGGTGGGTGAGTAGTGGGGTGCGGGCATCAGGTACATAAAAGAGATGGCTAGTGACTGGTGGTGGTGGACTGAGTACCACTGTTACTTTAAACAGTTGACAGCAGTACAGTCAGCCATCCCTGGGTAAGAATGGGTAATGTTGACATCAAGTGGGTGATCACAGAAGCTGGGTGACAGTGGCACAGCAGGTGGATATCTCTCACTACAACGGATGGCAGGCCAGGGCAGCTAACTGGCTGACAGGATCACAGCAGCTGACTGATAGTCACAGACAACTGGTTCACAGTCACAGGCAGCTCTCCAGTCTATAATTGTGTTGGATACCTTTTCAAAATCTTCTTTGGTGACTTCTCATTGATCTGTAAATATTCAATTTCGGCCAGTAATTCCTTCCCACAAAATCTCAAAACACTCACACTCTCCCCATATATCTCAACATCATCACGCCCACCTCTCAAAAATTTATCAAGTAGTTCTTCTCAGACCCGCGGTCACACACAGGTCAACTATGGTCAGCTAGGGTCAAAAGGAAAATTTCCACTCTTCTTCAATCACTTTTCATAATGTCACAGATATTAACTTTAACTTGACAAAAAAAAATCTGATAGCAGCTAACAGCATAACATTTATTAGAATATTTTACCGAGCAGTTAAAAGGCACATGGGAGTGGTTTTTAATATGGCAATATTAAAAATCGTCTCTGATTAAATTTTCTCCTACCTTGTGAAATGACCTGGCTTAGCATCATGTAGAGGAAGATCCTGCTTTTACCTGACTTGCGAAAGGGTTGACCTACATCATATGTGTGTGTGTGTGTGTGTGTGTGTGTGTGTGTGTGTGTGTGTGTGTGTGTGTGTGTGGGTGCGAGTCGTGTCTAAAAAGACAAATCGATCACTTGACATAAAAATATATTGTTATAATTATTATCATTACAGTTACAGGTAATATGACGGTAGACAGCAACTACCAAGGGTGGTACTACCGTCCTGTAATTGATTTACAGGATGATAGGATTGCTGGTGCGTTTTATCTGTCTCATAAACACGCGGGGCAACAAGTATATATTGCTACTTCTACTTAGGATACACTATACATGCATGTACACACACACACACACACACACACACACACACAGTGGGTGCAGGCGTGGGTGCACAAGGCTCCGAGAACCTTAGTGTTTTTAAGGCGTGCAGTAACTGCTATCAGTAATCAGTGGTAGTGACAACGTCAGTGAACAATCCTACGAGTGATAACTAAAGTTATTAGTTACAAAAAAGTCGAGAGGAAGCCTGAAATCATTAATATTTCAAAGTGTGAAACCGTTAGTGGCTAGTAGGCACCTGTTGCCACACAGATTCAAATATACGAAGATCAAAGTGAGTGTGGAAGCGGTTGTTCAAGAATTACCAGCGTTTGGATAACAAGTGAAATGTGGGGCACCATACAGTGAGAGGGAAAACATTAATAAGCAAAAGGAGAAAGGAAAAATAAAACATATAAGGGAAAGTGGCAGAGTAGGCCTGCTGAAGCAGTGACGTCACAACAAGTGGCATGCCATTATTCAAATAAAGTGAAGTGTATATAATGTGAAGTGTATGCTATCATAAGTGAAAAGTGAAATTATGTGAGGAACACGGGATGTATGAGCATATATGGTCATAAACATCACGGGTGAAGGATCTCCAAAATATTGATAGAAGGCCTATGTACGACGACTACGTCATCAGCATCTGGCAACTTGTCACCGCACCGCTGCCAGCACAAGTATTACTCACCTATTGTGGTTGCAAGTTGTCAGATTCTGGTCTTTGCATCACTGTTAGATACTGGTCGCTCACTCCTGCAAGCTATTACAAGAAATAGGGTAGAAATAGCATAGATAAGGTGAAGATAGTACTCACCTAGTTGAGGTTGCAGGGGTCGAGTCCGAGCTCCTGGCCCCGCCTCTTCACTGATCGCTACTAGGTCACTCTCCCTGAGCCGTGAGCTTTATCATACCTCTGCTTAAAGCTATGTATGGATCTTGCCTCCACTACATCGCTTCCCAAACTATTCCACTTACTGACTACTCTGTGGCTGAAGAAATACTTCCTAACATCCCTGTGATTCATCTGTGTCTTCAGCTTCCAACTGTGTCCCCTTGTTACTGTGTCCAATCTCTGGAACATCCTGTCTTTGTCCACCTTGTCAATTCCTCTCAGTATTTTGTATGTCGTTATCATGTCCCCCCTATCTCTCCTGTCCTCCAGTGTCGTCAGGTTGATTTCCCTTAACCTCTCCTCGTAGGACATACCTCTTGGCTCTGGGACTAGTCTTGTTGCAAACCTTTGCACTTTCTCTAGTTTCTTCACGTGCTTGGCTAGGTGTGGGTTCCAAACTGGTGCCGCATACTCCAATATGGGCCTAACGTACACGGTGTACAGGGTCCTGAATGATTCCTTATTAAGATGTCGGAATGCTGTTCTGAGGTTTGCTAGGCGCCCATATGCTGCAGCAGTTATTTGGTTGATGTGCGCTTCAGGAGATGTGCCTGGTGCTATACTCACCCCAAGATCTTTTTCCTTGAGTAAGGTTTGTAGTCTCTGACTCCCTAGACTGTACTCCGTCTGCGGCCTTCTTTGCCCTTCCCCAATCTTCATGACTTTGCACTTGGTGGGATTGAACGAGAGTGTGAGGAGAGCAGACTAGCGAGGGGTAATGTAGGGGTAACGTAGTATTACTACCGGTAGTTATTAGCAGTATGAATGTTTAGGAAGCTAGGAAGTCCTCTCTCAATGTGAACAAGGAATAGGATAATAACCAGCAGTAATTGATACTTAAATCCAGAAAGGGCAATAAGTGGAGAGAGTAGCATTACTAGGAAAGACAACCGGGACTAAATATGAGCCTACACGACAGAGAGGCATAACAGATCTTTAAACCACAATCCCTCCCCTACCTCCCCTAACCATCTCTCCCTCACACACATACACACACACTCGTGGAGGAGTCACGCGGTTTGAGCTCGTGTTTTGGTGGTAATATCTGACTGTGCCATAAGGAATAGAGTGTGGGATATAGGCGTGTGCACTCATAAGAGTGCATATAATCACTTAAGCCCCCAAAAAAGAAAATATAAGTGATCACAGAAAAGAAAACAAAGGAAATAGTGTCTAAGTGTTTAGTGGGGGCCATTGGAAGGAAGGTGAACGGTTGTGTCAGGCCTAAATAGTGTTGCCATAATAACGCAGTGGGGTATTTTGAAGAATAAGTGCGACTCAAGACCAGGGAGATAAGAGATATGTATAGATGTGTCAGTAAATACAGTGAGTGAGTGAAAAAATTAGATGAGCTAGAGACTACAGTGCCTACAGGAAGTTAGTGGAAAAATTACCGAGAAGCATCAAGCATTTTCAACTTCTGGGACACATTACAGACCCGCAACGTTACTCCACTGCCAGCCGCAAGTAATATTCACCTAGTTTGAGTTGCATGGGGTCAACAGCACCAGTCTCTAGCTGGAATTGGGGGTCACTCTCCTCGAGCTATCAGGATTAGAATAAGCAGCATATACTGGCATTTAATAAAATTTATTGAGGTGTAGGAGAGTTAAGCAGTAATAAGAGGTAGCGGCGCACAGGCAAAGCCTAGTATATTTATTTTTGAACGTAATTTTAAACAAGACAGTACAGTGGGAACCAAGAGATCGGGTACATATGCAATACATATGTAGTACATACCTGGGAAATAAGGACTGTTTACATAAATTTATGCACACACACACACACACACACACACACACACACACACACTAGGTGAGAACAGGCTCTGCTGTTAGGCACTTGAATAGCTGTAGCACACACACACACACACACACACACACACACACACACACACATGTGCACACACACACACTCCCATACACACACTAGGTGAGTACAGGATCTGCTGTTAGGCACTTGAATAGATGTAGCATGCACACACACACACACATACACACACACACGCACACACATACACACACATGCACACACACACACACTAGGTGAGTACAGGATCTACTGTTAGGCACTTGAATAGCTGTAGCATGCACACACACACACACACACATGCACACACACACACAGACACACACACACACACATATACAGGATTTCACACCTTCCTGTGAAGTGACCCTCTAACCCTTCCTTTTCTCCCCCGTCTCTCTCCCTCTCCTCCTCTCTCTGCCTCTCTCTCTCTCTCTCTCTGTCTCTCTCTCTCTCTCTCTCTCTCTCTCTCTCTCTCTCTCTCTCTCTCTCTTCCTCTCTCTCTTCCTATCTTCATCTCTCTCTTCCTCTCTCTCGCTCTCACTTCCTCTCTCTCTTCCTCTCCCTTTCCTCTCTTCCTCTCTCTCTCCCTCTCTCTCTCCCTCTCTTACTCTGTCTCTCTCTTCCTCTCTCTCTCTCTCTCTCTCTCTCTCTTCCTCTCTCTCTCTCTCTCTTCGTCTCTCTCTCTCTTCCTCTCTCTCTCTCTTCCCTTGTCACTCCCCCTCTCTCTACCTTTTCCCTCTCTCTCACTTTCTCTCTCCCCCTTTTTCCCTTCTTTCCCCCTCTCTCCTTCTACCCTCCCCTTCTCTCTCTTTCTCCCTCTCTCTCACTCTCTCCCCCCTTTTTTTTTCTCTCTCTCTCTCACTAAAAAAAAAAATGGTTGGGACTCGCAGGAATCAGGGATCAGATGACAATGGTACTGGATGGGAGGAATGGATGGAGGAGCAGTGGAAAAGGATAGAGCAAGAATGGGAGAGAAAATTAGGAGAGCTTTTTGAAAAAATGGAGAAAGAGCTCTCTGTGAAATGGGAGAAGAGGTTGGAGAAGGAGACGAAGAATTGGGAGGCACAAGTCGAAACTGCAGTTGCCAGGATAAAAGGTCCTAGAATTTGAGGTAAACAGGCTGAAGCAAGTCTCAGGGGCAGAGACCAGAGAAGACACACCATACAAAGCTGAGAGGCTGAACAGGAAGGAAGGAGATATGAATTATGCTAAGGTCATATCAGCCTGCAAAGAAGGGCCAGGGAGTGGAAGGGAAGAGCAGCTGGGTGCAGATGGAGAGGCAGATAGGTCGAATGCTGAGGCACAACCATGCTACCAAGAGCCACTGGAAAAATCAAGGGAGAAAATGACCACATACAGACAGGAACCAGAGTCACAGAGGGAGAGGCAATGGGAGGAGGAAAGGGCAAAATCAGTGTTTATCCATGGGCTTCGGGAGAGAAAGGAAAGGACACACGCTGAAAGACGGCAGGAAGAAAGAAAGGAGATTGAGAAAATCATCACAGAAATAGGGGGAGAAGACATGGACGAGATTGTAAATTTTCAGAGAATAGGGGGGTACTTGAAGGGGAGAAACCGACCGATCAAGCTGATTCTCAGGAGAGAAACAGTGCGGAACAGGATCCTCAAAGAGAAACCACGGTTGAAAAGCTCGGAAGAGTACAAGGTGTTCCTAGACAGAGACGGAACACAAACAGAGAGACAGCAGCTGAGGGAGAGGACAAAAAAGCGAAAAGAGCTAGGAAAGGAGACAAGGATGGAACCAGCAGAGGTCAGTCAGAGCAGAACTGAGCAGCAAGGGCAAGCACACACACAACTATCCTCAGAACCCCACAACCTATCACACAATCCCAACACACAATACAATCCATACCCACAGCTTCCACCCAACCCCCAACCATAGAATCCCAAAGTATGCTACCAGGTCTCCCACCCCCACAGGCCCCCCAAACCACAGTGTTGGAAAGGAAACTGAAGGTATTGTACACAAACACTGATGGAATAACAAACAAGTGGGAGGAGTGGCAAGAAAGAGTCAAAGAGGCATCACCAGACATCATAGCTCTCACAGAAACCAAGCTTACAGGTATGATAACAGATGCCATCTTTCCAACGGGATACCAGATCCTGAGGAAAGACAGAAGGAACAGGGGGGGTGGAGGAGTGGCATTGTTGATCAAACACCAATGGAATTTTGATGAGCTGGAGAGAGGAGACAGCGGAGAAGAAAGTGATTGCATAGCGGGAACGCTTCACTCTGGAGGTCCCAAGGTGATAATTGCAGTGATGTATAACCCACCACAGAACAGCAGGAGGCCAAGGCAAGAGTATGACGAGAGCAATAGAGCGATGGTTGACACACTGGCTGCAGTGGCCAGAAGAGCTCATGCATGCAGGGCAAAGCTCCTGATCATGGGCGACTTTAACCACAAGGAGATCGAATGGGAGAACTTGGAGCCACACGGGGGCCAAGATACATGGAGGCCTAAAATGATGGAGGTGGTACTGGAAAACTTCATGTACCAACACGTAAGGGACACAACAAGAGAGAGAGGAGAGGATGAACCAGCAAGACTGGACTTAGTATTCACCTTGAGTAGTGCAGATATTGAGGACATCACATATGAAAGACCCCTTGGGGCTAGTGCTCATGTGGTTTTGAGCTTCGAATACACAGTAGAGCTACAAGTGGAGGGGGAAGCAGGAAGGCCAGGAAAATGAAACCAAACTACAGGAAAGGGGACTACACAGGAATGAGGAAATTCCTGAATGAGGTTCAGTGGGACAGAGAACTGGCAGGGAAGCCAGTTAATGAGATGATGGAATATGTAGCAACAATGTGCAAGGAGGCTGAGGAGAGATTTGTACCCAAGGGAAACAGGAATAATGAAAAAGCCAGGATGAGCCCATGGTTCACCCAAAGATGCAAGGAGGCAAAAACCAAGTGTGCTAGGGAGTGGAAAAAACATAGAAGGCAAAGGACCCAGGAGAATAAGGAGAGCGGTCATAGAGCCAGAAGCGAATATGCACAGATAAGAAGGGAGGCCCAACGTCAATATGAAAACGACATAGCAGCAAAAGACAAATCTGACCTGAAGCTCTTATACAGCCGCATCAGGAAGAAAACAACAGTCAAGGACCAGGTAATCAGGCTAAGGAAGGAAGGAGGAGAGACAACAAGAAATGACAGTGAAGTATGTGAGGAACTCAATAAGAGATTCAAAGAAGTGTTCACTGAGGAGACAGAAGGGGCTCCAGAAAGACGGAGAGGTGGGGTACACCACCATGTGCTGGACACAGTACACACAACCGAGGAAGAAGTGAAGAGGCTTCTGAGTGAGCTAGATACCTCAAAGGCAATGGGGCCAGATAAAATCTCTCCATAGATCCTGAGAGAGGGAGCAGAGGTGCTATGTGTACCCCTAACAACAATATTCAATGCATCTATCGAAACAGGGAGATTGCCTGAGACATGGAAGACAGCAAATGTAGTCCCAATCTTTAAAAAAGGAGACAGACACGAAGCACTAAACTACAGACCAGTGTCACTGACATGTATAGCATGCAAAGTCATGGAGAAGATTGTCAGGAGAAGAGTGGTGGAACATCTAGTAGGGAATGATCTCATCACCAGCAGCCAACATGGTTTCAGGGACGGGAAATCCTGTGTCACAAACCTACTGGAGTTCTATGACATGGTGACAGCAGTAAGACAAGAGAGAGAGGGGTGGATGGATTGCATTTTCTTGGACTGCAAGAAGGCGTTTGACACAGTACCACACAAGAGGTTAGTGCAAAAACTGGAGGACCAAGCAGGGATAACAGGGAAGGCACTGCAATGGATCAGGGAATACTTGTCAGGAAGACAACAGCGAGTAATGGTACGTGGCGAGGTGTCAGAGTGGGCACCTGTGACCAGCGGGGTCCCACAGGGGTCAGTCCTAGGACCAGTGCTGTTTCTGGTATTTGTGAACGACATGACGGAAGAAATAAACTCCGCGGTGTCCCTGTTTGCAGATGACGTGAAGTTGAGAAGAATTCATTCAATCGAAGACCACGCAGAACTACAAAGGGATCTGGACAGGCTGCAGACCTGGTCCAGCAATTGGCTCCTGGAGTTCAGTCCCACCAAGTGCAAAGTCATGAGGATTGGGGAAGGGCAAAGAAGACCGCAGATGGAGTACAGTCTAGGGGACCAGAGACTACAAACATCACTCAAGGAAAAAGATCTTGGGGTGAGTATAACACCAGGCACATCTCATGAAGCACACATCAACCAAATAACTGCTGCAGCATATGGGCGCCTAGCAAACCTCAGAACAGCATTCCGACATCTCAATAAGGAATCGTTGATGACCCTGTACACCGTGTACGTTAGGCACATATTGGAGTATGCGGCACCAGTTTGGAACCCACACCGAGCCAAGCATTTGAAGAAACTAGAGAAAGTGCAAAGGTTTGCAACAAGACTAGTCCCAGAGTTAAAAGGTATGTCCTATGAGGAGAGGTTAAGGGAAATCAACCTGACAACACTGGAGGACAGGAGAGATAGGAGACACATGATAACGACTTACAAAATACTGTTCCAGAGACTGGACACAGCAACACGGGGACACAGTTGAAAGCTAAAGACACAGATGAATCAGAGGGATGTTAGGAAGTATTTCTTCAGCCACAGAGTAGTCAGGAAGTGGAATAGTTTGGGAAGCGATGTAGTGGAGGCAGGATCCATACATAGCTTTAAGCAGAGGTACGATAAAGCTCATGGTTCAGGGAGAATGACCTAGTAGCGACCAGTGAAGAGGCAGGGCCAGGAGCTTGGACTCGACCCCTGCACCCTCAACTAGGTGAGTACAACTAGGTGAATACACACACACAAGGGTAGACAGTAAGACAAGAGAGAGAGGGGTGGGTGGATTGCATTTTCTTGGACTGCAAGAAGGCGTTTGACACAGTTTCACACAAGAGATTGGTGCAAAAACTGGAGGACCAAGCAGGGATAACAGGGAAGGCACTACAATGGATCAGGGAATACTTGTCAGAAAGACAGCAGCGAGTCATGGTACGTGGCGAGGTGTCAGAGTGGGCACCTGTGACCAGCGGGGTCCCGCAGGGGTCAGTACTAGGACCAGTGCTGTTTCTGGTATTTGTGAACGACATGACGGAAGGAATAGACTCTGAGGTGTCCCTGTTTGCAGATGACGTGAAGTTGATGAGAAGAATTCACTCGATCGAAGACCAGGCAGAACTACAAAGGGATCTGGACAGGTGCAGACCTGGTCCAGCAATTGGCTCCTGGAGTTCAATCCCACCTAGTGCAAAGTCATGAAGATTGGGGAAGGGCAAAGAAGGCCGCAGACGGAGTACAGTCTAGGGGGTCAGAGACTACAAACCTCACTCAAGGAAAAAGATCTTGGGGTGAGTATAACACCAGGCACATCTCCTGAAGCGCACATCAACCAAATAACTGCTGCAGCATATGGGCGCCTAGCAAACCTCAGAACAGCATTCTGACATCTTAATAAGGAATCGTTCAGGACCCTGTACACCGTGTACGTTAGGCCCATGTTGGAGTATGCGGCACCAGTTTGGAACCCACACCTAGCCAAGCACGTGAAGAAACTAGAGATAGTGCAAAGGTTCGCAACAAGACTAGTCCCAGAGCTAAGAGGTATGTCCTACGAGGAGAGGTTAAGGGAAATCAACCTGACGACACTGGAGGACAGGAGAGATAGAGGGGACATGATAACGACATACAAAATACTGAGAGGAATTGACAAGGTGGACAAAGACAGGATGTTCCAGAGATTGGACACAGTAACAAGGGGACACAGTTGGAAGCTGAAGACACAGATGAATCACAGGGATGTTAGGAAGTATTTCTTCAGCCACAGAGTAGTCAGTAAGTGGAATAGTTTGGGAAGCGATGTAGTGGAGGCAGGATCCATACATAGCTTTAAGCAGAGGTATGATAAAGCTCATGGCTCAGGGAGAGTGACCTAGTAGCGATCAGTGAAGAGGCGGGGCCAGGAGCTCGGACTCGACCCCCGCAACCTCAACTAGGTGAGTACAACTAGGTGAGTACACTTATAGAAGCTTAAGACCCTAGTACCAATTTCCGCCAAACACTCGAGCACACACACATACGCACACATATACACACAAACACACACCTCTACTAGGCGAATACACACACACACACCCACACACACACACCTGTAAGGACCCCATTATCAATCGGTCACTCTACCATCTGCCTTCTTTCCCCTCCCCTCCCCTTCTAATCCCATCACACACACCTCCCCTGCTTCTAAGGGTCACTCATCCTTCTCTCCCCCTCCCCCCTTAACCCCATCCCTCTCTCTCGCACACATGCACACACACATACACAAGCACACATACACAAGCACATATACACTTGACACAAACAAGTACTCCCCCTTCTCCTAACCGCCTCTCCCCCTCCTGCTAGCCACCTACCCCTCCCCCAAACCATCTAACCCCTCCCCAAAACAATCTAACCCCCTCCCCAACCACCTCTCCCCCTCCAATAATCATTCTCCCCCTCCCCCATAACCATCCATCCCCACTCACCCTAACCATCTATTCCTCTTCCTTCTGTGGTGCAATGGGGCAACCTAGAACTAGGATGAGAACTAAGGGCCAGATGGACAAATCTGGGAGGGAGGACTGGGAGGCAGAGCTCAAAAAAAAAGGAGGAAGACTGGGGAAGGAGGCTAGATGAGCTTCCAAGGAAGATGGAGGTGAGGTTAGCAGCAGAATGCAGAAGGTGGGAGCAACATGCCACAGTAGCAGAAGCCAAAACACAGATATTAGAAAAGGAGCTGAGAAATCTGAAACATCCTAGAGACAAAGATAATGGAATGATAATCAGCAATGTTTACATCAGACACAGACAAAGGGTCTGAAGGGAACATGGAAGCTAAACTGTATGCAGAGGTCCTGTCAAACCCACATGGGGCCAAAATAAAGACAGGGAACACACTAGGACAGAATGAGAGGTTGGAAGACATTGAAGGAACTAGGACATGTGCAGGGACCTTACCAGACACTTGTGGGGGCCAGGAACAGGTGAGCAGGAAGGACAAACCAGTGAGCATAGCGGCTGCAGCTAGGGAAGGGACTGAATGAAGGAACACTCCACGGGAAGGAACTAAAACACCTCAGAGGATGCAATGGGAGTCACAGTGGGAGGTGGATAGGGAGAGATCAGTTTTTGTCTATGGGCTAGACGAAGCTAAAGGGGAAACTTATGATGAAAGAAAGCAGGAGGAGAAAAAAGCGATTGAAGGTATAATGAAAGTGACAGGCGAGGGAGACATGATCCAGGTGGCAAATTTTCGGAGAATCTGGTGGTTCACAAAGAAAAGGAATCGGCCTCTCAAAGTAATTTTCAAGGCAGAATCAACTCGAACCATGATCCTGCAGGAGAAAGCACGGCAGAGAGGCAAACATGAGTGTGTACCTCGATCGAGACAGAACACAGGAGGAAAGGATGATTCTGAAAGAGAGAGTGCAAAAACGAAAGGAGGAATGGGAGGAAATGAAAAAGGACAGCAGAATAACCCAGGAACAGGTGGAAGGACAAGCACACCCCTCAGAAATACCTGCAGAAGGACTCCAGCCACGACACCCCCAAGGCAACTGAACAATCCAAACAAACCATCACACACCGATCCCTCTGTTCCCACCCCCTCACCACGAACCCTATCCCTACAGCAACCCCCTATGGGAGCTCTTCCTCCACCTCCACTGCAAATCCCCACAGGCCCCCGCCAGGGCTCCTGCTCTCCCAACCCCAGTATTCCCCCAAGACCACAGTTACAGTATTAGAATAGAAGTTGAAAGTTTGGTACACAAATGTGGATGGATTAACGAATAAATATGAGGAATGGCAAGAAAGAATCAATGAGAAGTCCCCAGACATCATAGCAGTTACAGAAACAAAACTCACGGAGACAATAACAGATGCAATCTTGCCACCAGGATACCAGATCATTGAGGAAAGGTAGAAGGGGCAGAGGGGGAGGAGGGGTTGCTCTGCTCGTAAAAAAACGATGGAAACTCGAGAAAATTGGAGGCATAGACGAGACAGGAGAAAGGGACTACATATTAGGTACACTTCCGTCTGGGGAGCACAAGGTGGTCGTTGCAGTGATGTATAATCCACCACAGAACTGCAGGAGGCCAAGAGAGGAATGTGAAGAGAGCAACAGAGCAATGGTGGACACACTTGCTGAGGTGGCAAGAAGAGCTCACTCGAACAGAGCAAAGTTGCTGGTTATCGGGGATTTCAACCACAGGGAGATTGACTGGGAAAATCTGGAGCCACATGGGGGTCCCGAAACATGGAGAGCCAAGATGATAGATGTGGTGCTGGAAAACCTCATGCACCAACATGTTAAGGACACCACCAGAGTGAGAGGGGAGGATGAACCAGCAAGATTGGACCTAGTGTTCACCCTGGGCAGTTCAGACATTGAGGACATCACATATGAGAGTCCCCTACGAGCTAGTGACCATGTGGTTCTGTGCTTAGAATACATAGTAGAGTTGCAAGTGGAGAGAGTAACAGGAGTTGAATGGGAAAAGCCAGACTATAAAAGCGGGGACTACATAGGGTTGAGTAACTTCCTGCAGTAGGTTCTGTGGGACAGAGAACTGGCAGGAAAGCCAGTAAACGAAATGATGGAATATGTAACAACAAAATGCAAGGAGGCAGTGGAAAGATTTATTCTCAAGGGCAACAGAAACAATGGGAAGACCAGAACGAGCCCCTGGTTTACCCGACGGTGTAAGGAGGCAAAAACAAAGTGTAATGGAGAATGGAAAAAGTACAGAAGGCAGAGAACGCATGAAAATAGGGAGATTAGTCGTAGAGCCAGGAACGAGTATGCACAGGTAAGGAGGGAGGCCCAGCAACAGTATGAAAATAACATAGCATCGAAAATAAAGACTGACCCGTAACTGTTGTATAGCCACATCAGGAGGAAGACAACAGTCAAAGACCAGGTGATCAGACTGAGGACAGAAGGTGGAGAACTCAAGAAATGATCAGGAGGTATGTGAAGAGCTAAACAGGAGATTGAAGGAAGTTTTTACAGTAGAGACAGGAAAGGCTGTGGGAAGACAGCACGGAAGGGAACATCAAGAGGGAATATACCAACAAGTGTTGGATGACATACGAGGAGGAGGTGCAGAAACTGCTAAGTGACCTTGATACCTCAAAGGTGATGGGACCGGACAACATCTCCCCGTGGGTCCTTGGAGAAGGAGCAGAGATGCTGTGCGTGCCCCTAACCACAATCTTCAACACATCCCTTGAAACTGGGCAACTACCTGAGAAATGGAAGACAGTAAATGTAGTCCCCATATTTAAGAAAGGAAACAGAAATAAGACACGAGAGAGAGGGGTGGGTTGAATGCATTTTCCTTGACTGCAGGAAGGCCTTTCACACAGTTCCTCACAATGATTAGTGCAGAAGCTTGAGGATCAGGCGCATATAACAGGGAGGGCACTGAAATGGATCAGGGAATACCTGACAGGGAGGCAACAACGAGTCATGGTACGTGAAGAGGTATCACAGTGGGCGCCTGTTACTAACGGGGTTCCCACAGGGGTCAGTTCTAGGACCAGTGCTATTTTTGATATATGCGAACGACATGATGGAAGGAATAGACTCTGAAGTGTCCCTATTCGCAGATGATGTGAAGCTAATGAAAAGAATTAAATCGGATGAGGATGAGGCAAGAATGCAAAGAGACCTGGACAGGCTGGACATGTGGTCCAGAAACTGGTTTCTCGAATTCAACCCTGCCAAATGCAAAGTCATGAAGATTGGGGAGGGGCAAAGAAGACCGCAGACAGAGTAAAGGCTAGGTGGACAAAGACTACAGACCACACTCAGGGAGAAAGACCTTGGGGTGACCATAACACCGAGCACGTCACCGGAGGCACACATCAATCAAATAACTGCTGCAGCATACGGGCGCCTGACAAACCTGAGAATAGCGTTCCGATACCTCAATAAGGAATCGTTCAAGACAATGTACACTGTGCATGTTAGGCCCATACTGGAGTATGCAGCACCAGTCTGGAACCCACACCTGGTCAAGCACGTCAAGAAGTTAGAGAAAGCACAAAGGTTTGCAACAAGGCTAGTCCCAGAGCTCAGGGGAATGTTGTACGAGGAAAGGTTGAGGGAAATCGGACTGACTGGAGGACAGAAGGGTCAGGGGAGGCATGATAACATGCAAGATACTGCGGGGAATAGACAAGGTGGACAGAGATAGGATGTTCCAGAGATGGGACACAGAAACAAGGGGTCACAACTGGAAGCTGAAGACTCAGACGAGTCACAGGGACGTTAGGAAGTATTTCTTCAGTCATAGAGTCGTCAGGAAGTTGAATAGCCTAGTAAGTGAAGTAGTGGAGGCAGTAACCATACATAGTTTTAAGAAGAGGTATGACAAAGCTCAGGAAGCAGAGAGGGAGAGGACCTAGTAGCGAACAGTGAAGAGGCGGGACCAGGATCTGAGTCTCGACCCCTGCAACCACAATTAGGTGAGTACAAATAGGTAAGTACACACACACACACACATGGAGAGATAACATCTCTCCATGGGTCCTGATAGAGGGAGTAGAGGCTCTACGTGTACCCCTAACAACAATATTCTATACTATCGAAACAGGGAGATTGCCTGAGGCATGGAAGACAGCAAATGTAGTCCCAATCTTTAAAAAAGGAGACAGACATGAAGCAGTAAACTACAGACCAGTGTCACTGACATGTATAGTATGCAAAGTCATGGAGAAGATTATCAGGAGAAGAGTTGTGGAACACCTAGAAAGGAATGATCTCATCAACAGCAGCCAACATAGTTTCAGGGAAGGGAAATCCAGTGTCACATACCTAATGGAGTTCAATGGCATGGTGACAGCGATAGACAAGAGAGAGAGGGGTGGGTGGATTGCATTTTCTTGGACTGCAAGAAGGCGTTTGACACAGTTTCACAAAAGAGATTAGTGCAAAAACTGGAGGACCAAGCAGGGATAACAGGGAAGGCACTACAATTGATCAGGGAATACTTGCCAGGAAGACAGCAGTGAGTCATGGTACGTGACGAGGTGTCAGAGTGGGCACCTGTGACCAGCGGGGTCCCACAGGGATCAGTCCTAAGACCAGTGCTATTTCTGTCATTTGTGAACGACATGACGGAAGGAATAGACTACGAAGTGTCCCTGTTTGCAGATGACGTGAAGTTGATGAGAAGAATTCATTCGATCGAAGACCAGGCAGAACTACAAAGGGATCTGGACAGGCTGCAGACCTGGTCCAGCAATTGGCTCCTGGAGTTCAACCCCACCAAGTGCAAAGTCATGAAGATTTGGGAAGGGCAAAGAAGACCTCAGACAGAGTACAGTCTAGGGGACCAGAGACTACAAACCTCACTCAAGGAAAAAGATCCTGTGGTGAGTATAACACCAGGCACATCTCATGAATAGCACATCAACCAAATAATAGCCGCAGCATATGGGCGCCTAGCAAACCTCAGAACAGCTTTCCGACATCTTAATAAGGAATCGTTCAGGACCCTGTACACCGTCTACGTTAGGCCCATATTGGAATATGCGGCACCAGATTGGAACCCACACCTAGCCAAGCACGTAAAGAAACTAGAGAAAGTGCACAGGTTTGCAACAAGACTAGTTCCAGAGCTAAGAGGTATGTCCTACGAGGAGAGGTTAAGGGAAATCAATCTGACGACACTGGAGGACAGGAGAGATAGAGGGGACATGATAAAGACATGCAAAATACTGAGAGGAATTGACAAGGTGGACAAAGACAGGATTTTCCAGAGATTGGACACAGCAACAAGGGGACACAGATGGAAGTTGAAGACAGATGAATCAGAGGGATGTTAGGAAGTATTTCTTCAGCCACAGAGTAGTCAGGAAGTGGAATAGTTTTGGAAGCGATGTAGTGGAGGCAGGATCCATACATAGCTTTAAGCAGAGGTATGATAAAGCTCACGGTTCAGGGAGAGTGACCTAGTAGCGACCAGTGAAGAGGAGGGGCCAGGAGCTGGGACTCGACCCCTGCAACCTCAACTAGGTGAGTACACACACACACACACATATATATATATATATATATATATATATATATATATATATATATATATATATATATATATATATATATATATATATATATATATATATATATATATATATATATATATATATATATATATATATATATATATATATATATATATATATATATATATATATATATATATAAGGGGTAAGTGGAGAAGAATTCTTCCAATGTAAGCCTTGCGTATCGTATGAGGTGACTAATGCTCTGGGAGCATCGGGCGAGTTTACCTGGAGACCTGGAGAGAGTTCCGGGGGTCAACGCCCCCGCGGCCCGGTCTGTGACCAGTAGCCCCTTTTCCTGTATAAATTAGTAAATGTATAAAAAAAAACATCTTTTTAAGTAACCTTGCCTCGGCACGTTGAGTTGAGATTCATTACAGTCAAAACTAAGCGCTAAACCCTCAAAGAACAAGAACCAACGAGGGTGAGGAGTATGCAAGAGGCAGAGTCAGTCAGGGTAGTGGGGAGCGCTAAACAGGAAATGTAATGAAAGTTGGTGTAATATAGCTTCGTCTGGAGATGGGTGATGACAGTGTCAGGATATATGAGTGATGACAGTGTCAGGATATATGAGTGATGACAGTGTCAGGATATGAGTGATGACAGTGTCAGGATATATGTGTTATGACAGTGTCAGGATATATGTGTGATAGCTGTGTCAGGATATATGAGTGATGACAGTGTCAGGATATATGAGTGATGACAGTGTCAGGATATATGAGTGCTGACAGTGTCAGGATATATGTGTGTGATGGCTGTGTCAGGATATATAAGTAATGACAGTGTCAGGATATATTGGTGATGACAGTGTCAGGATATATGTGTGATGGCTGTGTCAGGATATAAGAGTGATGACAGTGTCAGGATATATGAGTGATGACAGTGTCAGGATATGAGTGATGACAGTGTCATGATATATGTGTTATGACAGTGTCAGGATATATGTGTGATGCCTGTGTCAGGATATATGAGTGATGACAGTGTCAGGATATATGAGTGCTGACAGTGTCACGATATATGTGTGATGGCTGTGTCAGGATATATGAGTGATGACAGTGTCAGGATATACGACTGATGACAGTGTCAGGATATATGAGTGCTGACAGTGTCAGAATATATGTGTGATGGCTGTGTCAGGATATATGAGTAATGACAGTGTCAGGATATATTGGTGATGACAGTGTCAGGATATATGTGTGATGGCTGTGTCAGGATATATGAGTGATGGCAGTGTCAGGATATATGAGTGATGAGAGTGTCAGGATATATGAGTGATGACAGTGTCAGGATATGAGTGATGACAGTGTCAGGATATATGTGTTATGACAGTGTCAGGATATATGTGTGATGGCTGTGTCAGGATATATGAGTGATGACAGTGTCAGGACATATGAGTGATGACAGTGTCAGGATATATGAGTGCTGACAGTGTCAGGATATATGTGTGATGGCTGTGTCAGGATATATGAGTAATGACAGTGTCAGGATATATTGGTGATGACAGTGTCAGGATATATGTGTGATGGCTGTGTCAGGATATATGAGTGATGACAGTGTCAGGATATATGAGTGCTGACAGTGTCAGGATATATGTGTGATGGCTGTGTCAGGATATATAAGTGATGGCAGTGTTAGGATATACGAGTGATGACAGTTTCAGGATATACGAGTGATGACAGTGTCAGGATATATGGGTGATGAGAGTGTCAGGATTTATGAGTGATGACAGTGTCAGGATATATGTGTGATGGCTGTGTCAGGATATATGTGTGATGGCTCTGTCAGGATATATGAGTGATGACAGTGTCAGGATATATGAGTGCTGACAGTGTCAGGATATATGTGTGATGGCTGTGTCAGGATATATAAGTGATGGCAGTGTTAGGATATACGAGTGATGACAGTTTCAGGATATACGAGTGATGACAGTGTCAGGATATATGGGTGATGAGAGTGTCAGGATATATGAGTGATGACAGTGTCAGGATATATGTGTGTGATGGCTGTGTCAGGATATATGAGTAATGAGAGTGTCAGGATATATTGGTGATGACAGTGTCAGGATATATGTGGGAGGGCTGTGTCAGGATATATAAGTGATGGCAGTGTTAGGATATACGAGTGATGACAGTTTCAGGATATACGAGTGATGACAGTGTCAGGATATATGTGTGTTATGGCTGTGTCAGGATATTTGAGTAATGACAGTGTCAGGATATATTGGTGATGACAGTGTCAGGATATATGTGTGATGGCTGTGTCAGGATATATGAGTGATTACAGTGTCAGGATATATTAGTGATCACAGTGTCAGGATATATGAGTGATGACAGTGTCAGGACATATGAGTGATGGCAGTGTCAGGATATATGAGTGATGACAGTGTCAGGATATATGAGTGATGACAGAGTCAGGATATATGAGTGATGACAGTGTCAGGATATATGAGTGCTGAAAGTGTCAGGATATATGTGTGATGGCTGTGTCAGGATATATAAGTGATGAGAGTGTTAGGATATACGAGTGATGAGAGTTTCAGGATATACGAGTGATGACAGTGTCAGGATATATGGATGATGACAGTGTCAGGATATATGAGTGATGACAGTGTCAGGATATATGTGTGTGATGGCTGTGTCAGGATATATGAGTAATGACAGTGTCAGGATATATTGGTGATGAGAGTGTCAGGACATATGTGCGATGGCTGTGTCAGGATATATGAGTGATGACAGTGTCAGGATATATTAGTGATCACAGTGTCAGGATATGTGAGTGATGACAGTGTCAGGACATATGAGTGATGGCAGTGTCAGGATATATGTGTGATGGCTGTGTCAGGATATATGAGTGATGACAGTGTCAGGATATGAATGATGACAGTGTCAGGATATATGTGTGATGGCTGTGTCAGGATATATGAGTGATGACAGTGTCAGGATATGAATGATGACAGTGTCAGGATATATGTGTGATGGCTGTGTCAGGATATATGAGTGATGACAGTGTCAGGATATGAATGATGACAGTGTCAGGATATATGTGTGATGGCTGTGTCAGGATATATGAGTGATCACAGTGTCAGGATATATGAGTGATAACAGTGTCAGGATATATGAGTAATGGCTGTGTCAGGATATATGTGTGATGGCTGTGTCAGGATATATGTGTGATGACAGTGTCAGGATATATGAGTGATGGCAGTGTCAGGATATATGAGTGATGGCAGTGTCAGAATATATGAGTGATGGCAGTGTCAGGATATATGTGTGATGACAGTGTCAGGATATATGAGTGATGGCAGTGTCAGGATATATGTGTGATGACAGTGTCAGGATATATGAGTGCTGACAGTGTCAGGATATATGTGTGTGATGGCTGTGTCAGGATATATAAGTAATGACAGTGTCAGGATATATTGGTGATGACAGTGTCAGGATATATGTGTGATGGCTGTGTCAGGATATATGAGTGATGACAGTGTCAGGATATATGAGTGATGGCAGTGTCAGGATATATGAGTGATGGCAGTGTCAGGATATATGTGTGATAGCTGTGTCAGGATATATGAGTGATGGCAGTGTCAGGATATATGAGTGATGGCAGTGTCAGGATATATGAGTGATGGCAGTGGATATATGAGTGATGTGTCAGTGATGGCAGTGTCAGAATATATATATGAGTGATGTGCAGTGTCAGAATATATATATGAGTGATGGCAGTGATGGCAGTGTGTGATATATGTGTGATAGTGCTGAGTGTCAGTGATGGCAGTGTCAGGATATATGTGTGATGGCTGTGTCAGGATATATGAGTGATGACAGTGTCAGGATATATGAGTGATGGCTGTGTCAGGATATATGTGTGATGACAGTGTCAGAATATATGAGTGATGGCAGTGTCAGGATATATGAGTGATGGCAGTGTCAGGATATATGTGTGATAGCTGTGTCAGGATATATGTGTGCTGACAGTGTCAGAATATATGAGTGATGGCAGTGTCAGGATATATGAGTGATGGCAGTGTCAGGATATATGAGTGATGGCAGTGTCAGGATATATGAGTGATGGCAGTGTCAGAATATATGAGTGATGGCAGTGTCAGGATATATGAGTGATGGCAGTGTCAGGATATATGAGTGATGGCAGTGTCAGATATAAGTATAGTGTCAGAATATATGAGTGATGGCAGTGTCAGGATATATGAGTGATGGCAGTGTCAGGATATATGTGTGCTGACAGTGTCAGGATATATGTGTGCTGACAGTGTCAGAATATATGAGTGATGGCAGTGTCAGGATATATGAGTGATGGCAGTGTCAGGATATATGAGTGATGGCAGTGTCAGAATATATGAGTGATGGCTGTGTCAGAATATATGAGTGATGGCAGTGTCAGGATATATGTGTGCTGACAGTGTCAGAATATATGAGTGATGGCAGTGTCAGGATATATGAGTGATGGCAGTGTCAGAATATATGAGTGATGGCAGTGTCAGGATATATGTGTGCTGACAGTGTCAGAATATATGAGTGATGGCAGTGTCAGGATATATGAGTGATAACAGTGTCAGGATATATGAGTGATGGCAGTGTCAGAATATATGAGTGATGGCTGTGTCAGGATATATGTGTGATGACAGTGTCAGGATATGAGTGACGACAGTGTCAGGATATGTGATGATAGTGCCAGGATATGAGTGATGACAGTGTCAGGATATGAGTGATGACAGTATCAGGATATGAGTGATGACAGTATCAACATATGAGTGATGACTGTATCAGGATATGAGTGATGACAGTGTCAGGATATGAGTGATGACAGTGTCAGGATATGAGTGATGACAGTGTCAGGATATATGTGTGATGGCTGTGTCAGGATATATGTGTGATGGCTGTGTCAGGATATATGAGTGATGACAGTGTCAGGACATATGAGTGATGACAGTGTCAGGATATATGAGTGATGACAGTGTCAGGATATGAATGATGAGAGTGTCAGGATATATGTCTGATGGCTGTGTCAGGATATATGAGTGAAGACTGTGTCAAGATATATTAGTGATCACAGTGTCAGGATATATGAGTGATGACAGTGTCAGGATATATGAGTGATGGCAGTGTCAGGATATATGAGTGATGACAGTGTCAGGATATATGTGTGATGGCTGTGTGAGGATATATGTGTGATGACTGTGTCAGGATATATGAGTGATGACAGTGTCAGGATATATGAGTGATGACAGTGTCAGGATATATGAGTGATGGCAGTGTCAGGATATATGTGTGATGACAGTGTCAGGATATATGAGTGATGACAGTGTCAGGATATATGAGTGATGACAGTGTCAGGATATATGAGTGATGACAGTGTCAGGATATATGAGTGATGGCAGTGTCAGGATATATGAGTGATGACAGTGTCAGGATATATGAGTGATGGCAGTGTCAGGATATATGTGTGATAGCTGTGTCAGGATATATGTGTGATGACAGTGTCAGGATATGAGTGATGACAGTATCAGGATATATGAGTGATGCCTGTGTCAGGATATATGTGTGATGGCAGTGTCAGGATATATGAGTGATGGCAGTGTCTGGATACATGAGTGATGACAGTGTCAGGATATGAGTGATGACAGTATCAGGATATGAGCGATGACAGTGTCAGGATATGAGTGATGACAGTATCAGGATATGAGCGATGACAGTGTCAGGATATGAGTGATGACAGTATCAGGATATGAGCGATGACAGTGTCAGGATATGAGTGATGACAGTATCAGGATATGAGTGATGACAGTATCAGGATATGAGTGATGACAGTGTCAGGATATGAGTGATGACAGTATCAGGATATGAGTGATGACAGTATCAGGATATGGGTGATGACAGTATCAGGATATGAGCGATGACAGTGTCAGGATATGAGTGATGACAGTATCAGGATATGAGTGATGACAGTATCAGGATATGAGCGATGACAGTGTCAGGATATGAGTGATGACAGTATCAGGATATGAGCGATGACAGTGTCAGGATATGAGTGATGACAGTGTCAGGATATGAGTGATGACAGTGTCAGGATATGAGTGATGACAGTGTCAGGATATAAGTGATGACAGTGTCAGGATATAAGTGATGACAGTGTCATGAGTGATGTGTCATGATATAAGTAATGACAGTGTCAGGATATGAGTGATGACAGTGTCAGGATATAAGTGATGACAGTGTCAGGATATAAGTGATGACAGTGTCATGAGTGATGTGTCATGATATAAGTAATGACAGTAGTGGTGTGTTGGCGTGGCGGTGAAGGTGCTGCAGTTCATACACAGACTGTAACATAACACATGCATTCATTCTCTGTAAAGATATTGGTTCTCTGACTATAACAAGAATGTTTCTTTCATTAACTATAACAAGAATGTTTCTTTCATTAACTATAACAAGAATGTTTCCTTCATTAACTATAACAAGAATGTTTCTTTCATTAACTATAACAAGAATGTTTCTTTCATTAACTATAACAAGAATGTTTCTTTCATTAACTATAACAAGAATGTTTCTTTCATTAACTATAACAAGAATGTTTCTTTCATTAACTATAACAAGAATGTTTCTTTCATTAACTATAACAAGAATGTATCATTCAGTAACTACAATGTATCATTCAGTAACTACAATGTATCATTCAGTAACTACAATGTATCATTCAGTAACAACAATGTATCATTCAGTAACTACGATGTATCATTCAGTAACTACGATGTATCATTCAGTAACAACAATGTATCATTCAGTAACTACAATGTATCATTCAGTAACTAAAATGTATCATTCAGTAACTACGATGTATCATTCAGTAACAACAATGTATCATTCAGTAACTACAATGTATCATTCAGTAACTACAATGTATCATTCAGTAACTACAATGTATCATTCAGTAACAACAATGTATCATTCAGTAACTACAATGTATCATTCAGTAACTACGATATATCATTCAGTAACTACAATGTATCATTCAGTAACTACAATGTATCATTAAGTAACTACGATGTATCATTCAGTAACTACGATGTATCATTCAGTAACAACAATGTATCATTCAGTAACTACAATGTATCATTCAGTAACTACGATATATCATTCAGTAACTACAATGTATCATTCAGTAACTACGATGTATCATTCAGTAACAACAATGTATCATTCAGTAACTACAATGTATCATTCAGTAACTACGATATATCATTCAATAACTACAATGTATCATTCAGTAACTACGATGTATCATTCAGTAACAACAATGTATCATTCAGTAACTACAATGTATCATTCAGTAACTACAATGTATCATTCAGTAACTACAATGTATCATTCAGTAACTACAATGTATCATTCAGTAACTACGATGTATCATTCAGTAACTACGATGTATCATTCAGTAACAACAATGTATCATTCAGTAACTACAATGTATCATTCAGTAACTACAATGTATCATTCAGTAACTACAATGTATCATTCAGTAACTACGATGTATCATTCAGGAACTACGATGTATCATTCAGTAACAACAATGTATCATTCAGTAACAGCAATGTATCATTCAGTAACTACAATGTATCATTCAGTAACTACAATGTATCATTCAGTAACAACAATGTATCATTCAGTAACAACAATGTATCATTCAGTAACTACAATGTATCATTCAGTAACTACAATGTATCATTCAGTAACTACAATGTATTATTCAGTAACTACAATGTATCATTCAGTAACAACAATGTATCATTCAGTAACTACAATGTATCATTCAGTAACTACAATGTATCATTCAGTAACTACAATGTATCATTCAGTAACTACAATGTATCATTCAGTAACTAGAATGTGTCATTCAGTAACTACAATGTATCATTCAGTAACTACAATGTATCATTCAGTAACTACAATGTATCAGTAACTACAATGTATCATTCAGTAACTACAATGTATCATTCAGTAACTACAATGTATCATTCAGTAACTACAATGTATCATTCAGTAACTACAATGTATCATTCAGTTACTACAATGTATCATTCAGTAACAACAATGTATCATTCAGTAACTACAATGTATTATTCAGTAACTACAATGTATCATTCAGTAACAACAATGTATCATTCAGTAACTACAATGTATCATTCAGTAACAACAATGTATCATTCAGTAACTACAATGTATCATTCAGTTACTACAATGTATCATTCAGTAACTACAATGTATCATTCAGTAACTACAATGTATCATTCAGTAACAACAATGTATCATTCAGTAACTACAATGTATCATTCAGTAACTACAATGTATCATTCAGTAACTACAATGTATCATTCAGTAACAACAATGTATCATTCAGTAACTACAATGTATCATTCAGTAACTACAATGTATCATTCAGTAACTACAATGTATCATTCAGTAACTACAATGTATCATTCAGTAACTACAATGCATCATTCAGTAACAACAATGTATCATTCAGTAACTACAATGTATCATTCAGTAACTACAATGTATCATTCAGTAACTACAATGTATCATTCAGTAACTACAATGTAGCATTCAGTAACTACAATGTATCATTCAGTAACTACAATGTACCATTCAGTAACTACAATGTATCATTCAGTAACAACAATGTATCATTCAGTAACTACAATGTATCATTCAGTAACAACAATGTATCATTCAGTAACTACAATGTATCATTCAGTAACTACAATGTATCATTCAGTAACTACAATGTATCATTCAGTAACTACAATGTATCATTCAGTAACTACAATGTATCATTCAGTAACTACGATGTATCATTCAGGAACTACGATGTATCATTCAGTAACAACAATGTATCATTCAGTAACAACAATGTATCATTCAGTAACTACAATGTATCATTCAGTAACTACAATGTATCATTCAGTAACAACAATGTATCATTCAGTAACAACAATGTATCATTCAGTAACTACAATGTATCATTCAGTAACTACAATGTATCATTCAGTAACTACAATGTATTATTCAGTAACTACAATGTATCATTCAGTAACAACAATGTATCATTCAGTAACTACAATGTATCATTCAGTAACTACAATGTATCATTCAGTAACTACAATGTATCATTCAGTAACTACAATGTATCATTCAGTAACTAGAATGTGTCATTCAGTAACTACAATGTATCATTCAGTAACTACAATGTATCATTCAGTAACTACAATGTATCAGTAACTACAATGTATCATTCAGTAACTACAATGTATCATTCAGTAACTACAATGTATCATTCAGTAACTACAATGTATCATTCAGTAACTACAATGTATCATTCAGTTACTACAATGTATCATTCAGTAACAACAATGTATCATTCAGTAACTACAATGTATTATTCAGTAACTACAATGTATCATTCAGTAACAACAATGTATCATTCAGTAACTACAATGTATCATTCAGTAACAACAATGTATCATTCAGTAACTACAATGTATCATTCAGTTACTACAATGTATCATTCAGTAACTACAATGTATCATTCAGTAACTACAATGTATCATTCAGTAACAACAATGTATCATTCAGTAACTACAATGTATCATTCAGTAACTACAATGTATCATTCAGTAACTACAATGTATCATTCAGTAACAACAATGTATCATTCAGTAACTACAATGTATCATTCAGTAACTACAATGTATCATTCAGTAACTACAATGTATCATTCAGTAACTACAATGTATCATTCAGTAACTACAATGCATCATTCAGTAACAACAATGTATCATTCAGTAACTACAATGTATCATTCAGTAACTACAATGTATCATTCAGTAACTACAATGTATCATTCAGTAACTACAATGTAGCATTCAGTAACTACAATGTATCATTCAGTAACTACAATGTACCATTCAGTAACTACAATGTATCATTCAGTAACAACAATGTATCATTCAGTAACTACAATGTATCATTCAGTAACAACAATGTATCATTCAGTAACTACAATGTATCATTCAGTAACTACAATGTATCATTCAGTAACTACAATGTATCATTCAGTAACTACAATCTATCATTCAGTAACTACAATCTATCATTCAGTAACTACAATCTATCATTCAGTAACTACAATCTATCATTCAGTAACTACAATCTATCATTCAGTAACTACAATCTATCATTCAGTAACTACAATCTATCATTCAGTATCTACAATCTATCATTCAGTAACTACAATGTATCATTCAGTAACTACAATCTATCATTCAGTAACTACAATGTATCATTCAGTAACTACAATCTATCATTCAGTAACTACAATCTATCATTCAGTAACTACAATGTATCATTCAGTAACTACAATGTATCATTCAGTAACTACAATGTATCATTCAGTAACTACAATCTATCATTCAGTAACTACAATCTATCATTCAGTAACTACAATCTATCATTCAGTAACTACAATCTATCATTCAGTAACTACAATAATAGTGTTACAATCACTGACCATAACATAAATACTTCACTAAGTAATGTTATTCACCAAGTGAATAACGTTGCCAAAAATATATTTAATATAAACTGAAGGTACCTGACGTAAAGTTCTCCTTCGGTATATAAATATTTAAAACCCATTAACTTTCATCAGGAAAGCTTGCCAGTGCTTATGTAAGTGGAAGCGGATTTACGGTAACCAACAGTTCCTTCAGGACCTGAGAGTCGGATGGAAAAGCCAAGGAAAGAAGGTAGTGAGACTCTAGGTGGATATATGAGAAAATTTATGGGAAAATTTATGTAATGAGAGAAAGAGAGAGAGACAGATATAGAGGCAGAGAGACGTCACGTGTTAGATCACAACTCCCTGAATAAATACATTAAAAAAACTATTTACTCTGATTCCTTGTCTGCTACACGTCCCATTTCCACCTGACGTTACTATATAAGCGCCAGGCTCCTTGCTTCTGCTTCAGAATCTCCACGACTACGGTGCTCTTCGCATCTACTCCAAGGTTGAGGGACTGATTACCTCATCTTCTGTATGTAGTTCTATTGTCTTCAAGTTATGTCCTGGAATTTCTATTGATAAAGACACTGGATGGCGAAACGTCTTCAATAAAGATACCCAGATGTTGCACACGTGTCTTAATTTCACTCTGATTCCTGTTTTATAATATGTAGTACACCTTCAATGTCTTATGAAATCTTTTTCTAGTATGACAAGTCAACAGTACAAGACTAGGGTTAAGAGATATTAAAAATATTTTAAAAATATATTACAACAATTTTTCAGTTTGTAGATATTTCAGTAGATACATTAATCTATTTGAACCTAACATAAATGTAGTGAATTATTTTGAATACTAATTAGCATGATCCCGAAATACATTGTAGTGAAATGAATAAATGATCACTGATCAAATTCACATGTTTGAATATCATTACTGAACACAAGTTAACTTTTCACTTTGATCAATCAAAGGTAAAAGTTTCACACCAACAAAGTTAAATTCATTCATCAGTCAAAGGTTAACTCTGCCAGTGTTCATGTGCTTAGCTTAACTTTACTGAACTGCATGAATATATCATCGCATGATTTATAAAAGCAGGAATACTGATCAAAATCCTGCTGAGTATCAACACAAATACGACGTCAAGGACGTCACTTCATCCAAGAACATTAATACTTAGAATGAGTCGAGTCTGGAAACAGTTCGTACAGAGAAGTTAGTTGCCACAAGTGACTCCAGCTTCATCCTATGTCCTTTTTGTACGTTTCATAATTAAAAGACTTTCAGATGAGCTGAGGTAGGAATCAGGTCTTTGTTTGTAAATAAATTTTATGCCAAAAAAAGAAAGATTGAGAGAAAGAGGGAGACAGCATGACTAAAGGGAAAGGGTGAAGATTAAAGCTGAATATTAACGAGGAGGTAGAAATGAGCTTGAGTTATGTGTACTGAGAGAAATTCATTATGTGAGCCATGAGACAAGGTATCTGAAAATAAGGTGTACGGTAGTTTGGTTGATAACGCACTTAACTCACATACTGAATGCTCTTGGTTCGATCCCCCGGCATGTTTCCTAACACCTGCTGCCCCTGTTCACATACCACTAAGTAGGTACCTGGGTGTTAGTCGATTGTTGTGGGTCACTTCCTGGTGGACAACATTAAATTTTTTTCTAGGCCTAGTCGAGGATCGGGCAGGGGGGGGCTTTGACCCCGAAATGACCTCCAGGTAGACTCCCTGCTTATTCTACCCTCCCTTCCCCTCCTGTCATTACCCTTGCATATTTTCACAGTTCCTCAACTGCTCCCATTCCAATTTCATGATATCCCAATGTAGTTAAACAGTGATATCATGTATTCTTTTGCACCGCTTTCCTTCTCAGAATTTTTTTTGCAGCTTCTGAGCAGAAAGATAAATGGAACAAATGTCCTTTTTTTCTGGAAGACATTCTCAAAAAAAAAAAAACTGTTCTTATTCTTACTTTCCTCATGTTGTCTTGTTTCTTCTCGTCTCTCTCATTCTCCTCATCATCGTCATCGCCGTCCTTCTCTTCGTCGTCCTTCTCGTCCTCATCCTCCTTATACTCTTGTTCCTCTTACTTCATATCCTGCTTCTCCTCTTCATCCTGACCTACCATTAATTACCTCTCTTCCTAAGATCATCAATGATCTTTTCTTTCTCTCATTGGCTTTTCATCCCTGTCTCTTTACTTGTTCTCACAATTTACCTTGTTGTCTCTCATATCAGCCTCTGTGTCACTTCCTCTCATGAAGCATCTCTCCAATATTCTTTTCATTTCAACCCTTTCAAATTCCACTGATCCTTTCACCTTTCCCATCTTTATAGATATCCTTTCGACCCTCTTCTCATTTTGTCATAATCCTGCATAAACATTTCTCTGTTCTCTTCCAGACTTTGAACTCATTTTCTCTAGTATGATTATTTTTTTATCATATTCCAAACTTTCTGGATAAAAAATTAATTTTCTGTTGAGTTCATCAAATTGTCATTATATCTGAAGATTACTTTCATCTCTTGCTGGTTTCTCTGATTTTTAATGTGTGTGTGTGTGTGTGTGTGTGTGTGTGTGTGTGTGTGTGTGTGTGGTATGGTCGTCCAAAGAAATTCAGAACGTGCTGAACTATTTATCGTACCTTGTGTGGTGTCTGTATCTGGTGTTGCTTCTTCTTTCCAGTCAGTCATATCGCTCATACCCTTACAAGATCTATCATACTTAATCTCAATGCTGTAAATGGTATTTCATTTTACAACTTCCTCATCTAGATTGTTCTACTTTCTAACCCTCCGAGGAGTGATGATTTGCATTAAAACGTTCAAGTCACAGTCGGGTTTACATAAATTTTTACATGTATTTCGTCAAAGTTTTATTGCAAAAACTGTGTTTATAGGATTTTTTATAACACACCGGGTGTCTCCCACCGAGGCAGGTTAACCCGAAAAGGAAGAAACGTTTTCAGTTGGCCCTTCAAACTACAAATATCCACTTCCTTCCTTCAGAGTGCAGGTTCTGTGCTATCCACCTCCAGGACTCAAGTCCAGTTAACAGATTTCCCTGAATTCCTTCAGAAATGTTTCCTTGCTCACACTCCAACAGCATGTTAAGTCATATAAGCCTTAAATCCTACTTATCCCGCTCACTCACTCTTGCTGATTGTCCAAGCCCCTCACAAACAAATCCTCCCTCCACTACAGATTTATACATCTTCCAAGTCATACTGTTTTGTTCCATCCTCTCCAGCCTTCTGAATAATACTTGAAGTAACATCACACTTAATCTTCAAAACTATGAATTCTATGCATAACATTTACAACGCATATTGCCCTGAGACAAGTCATCTCCTCTGCCTCCAGCCACCTGCTTGCTGCAACATTCACAACCCATACTTCATGCTCATATAACAGTGTTGGTTCCGCAATTCTCTTATACATTATCCTTTTTTGCCTCCATGGATAAGTTTCTTTGTCTCCACAAATGCCTCAATGCACCGCTTGCCGTTTTCCCCCCTCATAAATTCTATGGCTCGCCACCTCTCTCATGGACCCATCCACCTACAAATCCGCTCCCAAATATCTGAATATATTCATTTCCTCAATACTCACTTTCTCCAACTTGTTACCGAATCTTACAATACCTAACATTTTTTTTCTTACGCTCATCACCTTGCTCTTTCTTATGTTCAGTTTTAATTTCTTTCTTTACATACCCTCCCAAACTCGTCTACCAACCTCTGCAACTGTAACAATTCCCACTTTGTACCACGCACCTTCCCTAACATTCACCTCATTTACAACTCCAGGTGTAACTGTGTTAACCTCATTTACAACTCCAGGTGTAACTGTGTTAAACAACCATGTTAACTTCTTTTACTGTAAAATAATCTCACTTTCTCTTACAGAGTCTAACATGATTCTCACTATTCTCATAAAAAAACTCTTAAATGGTTTCAGTAACCTTCCACCTATTTCATTCACTAGCAGCATCTACTTCATTGCTTCCATTCACTTGCACTATATTTACTGCAGCATTTACACATTATTTGTTCTGTGTTCAAGCAGACTCTTTTTTCTGGCATAATGTGAGCTTTTTGCTGAGGCCAGTTATTTTCATTAGATAGCCATTTTGGTTCGTATAGCCATAATTTATTATCCACAAATTTCTTGAGTGGGACACCAAGTGACAACATGTCAGCTGGATTCTCTTGGGTAGAGACGTGGAGAAAGAGATAATCTCTCTGCATCTCATTTATTTCTGCTACTCTATTCTGTACATAGACCAACTTACTCTTATTATTTCTCAACCACTGGAGAACTGCTTCAGTATCACTCCAGATCACGGTTTTTCAATAGTGAGATAATCAAATACTTTGTTGAGATAGACAGTTAATTTTGTACCTACACTACTTGTCCTCTAGCATAAAGCAAAAACTGACATAACAACTTTCCCCTCCTTGCCAAACGTCTTGCTGTCTTAAGCATATACAACAATGTACATCTTTACATGCTTGCTAGAAGCTAAATACACATTTGAAGAAATCTGAAAGTCCATTCAAAGAAATCTTAAGGAAAAGTTTCTATGTGGACAATCTTCAAGGTACTGTGAATAAAGAGGAGGATTTGAAATCCTTATACAGAGAAGCTAACAAGGAGATGAACGATTAAATATTATGTTCAATAAACGCTATTTCACTTGTGAAGAAATTAGCAATGGTTTACAAGCAATAGTTTCATGCATGCAAGCAACGAGACAAGATGAAACATCCACAAATCCTGTGAACAACGATGACTTTTACACTCTCCTTTATACCAAAGAACTACGCTCACTTTTCCTTACATTTACTGAACAAAAGAATCACTCCAAAAACTATATCTTTTTATATTTTCATATTTTTTTTTGTGGTGAATTCGTGTTTTTTGTGTGTGTTCCGTGTTTGTAAGTACATATGATTTTGTTATAAACTGAACTGAAGTAAAAAGCTCTACTCTTTATTTTTTCCATGTGAAAGTACAAGTAACAGACTTCCATAATAGTTCCTAAAAATAAAGTATTGTCTATGTTAATATTATCACTTG
>NC_091301.1:53633216-53687644 GCF_038502225.1 Cherax quadricarinatus
AATTAGGGAGGGAGGAGGTGATGAACCAGCGAGGCTTGACACTACATTCACCCTAATTGACTCTGATGTAGGCGACAACGAATATGTGTTCCTAAGGTGCAAGCTGACTCGATGTACTAAGATTTGCACATTATGCTGTAGGAATTATCCAAGTTTTAATGAATGGGATTGCAAGTGCTTTACAGTTCCTGTCTAACCAGCAATTTACACCAATTGCCCTAGACATCATTTCATTGCCTACTCCCTTTCTAGGCAAGATGCTACATAAGATCGGGACCCCTCCCTTAAGACATAATTAAATTTATAGCTGACTTATACTTGTCTAACAGCTCTGTCTCCTACCCTTCCCAGTATCGTTTCCACTAGCACTGAGACAGACAATGGGTTTGTTCCCATTACCCGACATGATATTCTCCAACCTGTTATAACTATGTCGCCAACACCAGTTCCTGGGAAACACATCATCTGTCTCACCTACATTTCTCTGTTACAGAAAGCACGGTCAATGTATCTTACATGTGAGTCACCGGCCACAAAGATATTTTTACATTTATTAGCAGAGGAGTTAGTGGTACGTTTATCCTCGGTCCCCACTAAAGTACATTCGTCCAAGAGAACAGATAAGTGATTTCCTAGTTTCAAATCCTCTCCTTTAACCTTCCTTATTCTGATGTTTATTCCATTATTGGGCACTTCTCACTTGTAATGGCTGCCAGTCTGCTCCTCACTGATGGTAACCTGTTTCCCTTCACAAATTCCAACTACCTTACATTCATTGCTATACTTATTCAGTCGAATTTTCGTATTCTTATTTTCCTCCTAACAGGTGCACAGGACACCAGACTATACCTGTGTTCATAAAGGTTGCAAGATTCTGAACGAGGCACAAGTACGCTCACACCCTGAGTATGCCAAATTTTCCTGCATTGCCTGCCGCCGTCTCATCTAAGATTTTTCGAGAACAGAACAAGACGATTCATCTCTCTCCTGGAACCGGTCTGGACAGATGCTGTCATTTCACAGGAAAAATTAGGTGGCCTTTCCGTTATGTACAAGGCCAATATTGTCGAAGTACAACACATGGTTGCACAACTGAGATCATTTATTCCTAGGATGACTAGAGTCTGAAACATGTTCGTACAGTATAACATCAATGAAATACAGTCAGTTGCTCAAATGAAACGCTGGCCCACAGATGGCTCCAAATTCACACTCTTTCATGTGTGTATCTCTCATTAAAATAAAGAACTTTAGAATGAGCTCTTAAATTATAAATAATGTTATAAACTATTAATTTAACCTTGTAAAACTCTTGAGTAAAGAAATGAAAGTGAGAGAGAGAGAGAGAGAGAGAGAGAGAGAGAGAGAGAGAGAGAGAGAGAGAGAGAGAGAGAGAGAGAGAGAGAGAGAGAGAGAGAGAGATTAACTTGCATTATCGCTAATCTTTTATTGTTTTCTAATGAATAGCACGTTTAACACCTGCCAAGATGCCGTTGCATAATGCCTCCATCCATAATGCAATTAAGAGTTTTCGTCCGCTAAGCTCTGATAACGTTGAGCAACACCAGTTATATCTTAACCAGCAGTTATAAAAATCATCAATTAACGAGGATTCCTTAAGTAATGCGTAACGTAAAGCGTTGAAGAGCGTGGTACGGACGCTGACCGTGGTTGTATGTAAGTCAGAACTTACGAACGTTCGTTAATAAGGTCATAAAGTGTTGTTTACTGCTGTGAATGTATTGTATCTGATGATGGAGAATGAGTGTACACGAGCGATATGGAGGATGGATGTACACCAGGGTCATGTAGGGGAGAACTACACCAGAGTCATAAAGGATGAGTGTACACCAGGGTATGGAGGATGTAAACCAGGGTCATGAAGGATGGGTGTACACCAAGGTCATAGAGGATGTGCACCAAGGTTATAGAGGATGGATGTATACGGTCATGGAGGATGGGTGCACAGCAAGGTTATGGAGGATGGATACAAAGCAAGGTCATGGAGGATGGATGCACAACAAGGTCATGGAGGACGTACACCACGGTCATGGGGGATGGGTGTACACCACAGTCATGGGCGATGCATGTACACCCCATCATGGAGGATGCGTGTACACAAGGGTCTTGGAAGATGTATATCACCAGAGGATCATTAAGGGTGCATATCACCTAGGGGTCATTAAGGCTGCATGTCACCTGAGTGATCATTAAGGCTGAATGTTATCTGTGCACTATCAATCACTACGTATAGGTTATTTACCCGGCATGAGACCAGAGCTTCACTAGTCGCACTCTAAATTATACTCTGTAAAAGCTTCACTTTTAGATGCATATACTTGCAAGTGTATATGTCGTGCCGATTTAGCCAAAACTGCCAAATAGGCCCCATTAAAAACTGTACTTCTCGAAAAAAAATTCGGACAGTTATAGGTAGTAGGTTGGTAGAAAACAACCATCGGGGGATCATTTGTCATGACAAATGTGTGTCAAATCTATAGCTGTTTAACACAACAGTAGGAATGCTAGTGTCTTTTTCTTCTGTCTCATAAATATGAAAGAAAACTGGTACATATTGCTACTTCCACTTGCGCTTAGGTCACACTACATGTGTATGTATACACCCATCCAAATTTTCTATTTTTTTTTTTTTTGTATAGTTCTTGTTTTTATTTGTCCCTTTCATCTCCATGGTGAAGTGGAAAAGAACCTTTCCTCCGTAAGGCATGTGTCGTAAGAGGTGACTAAAATGCCGTGAACAATTGGCTATTAGCCCCTTCTACATAAATTAATATAAAAATGTAAAGAAGAAATGCTCTATAAAGTTGGGATGTTTGAATGTGAGTGAATGATAAGAAAGAGATGATTTTCTCATGTTATGAGTGAAAAGAAGTTAGATGCCCCAGCTCTAAGCGAAACAAAGCTGAAGGGGTTAGGGATTGGGTCAGGAATATCAGAGTGTTAGACCTTAGGAAGGTGCAAGATTAATGTTGAGAGATCAGATATGACAGGAGAAGCGGGAATATAAATGTATAAATGCAAAGATTGTGAGGATTTAAATAAGAGTCACATGCGAAAAGTGGGTTATAATAAGTGCTTATGTACCTTGAGAAGAGAGGAATGTAGAGGAGAGAGAGGTTTTGGGAGATTTTAAGTGAGTGTTTAGGGAGTTTAGAACCAAGAGTAAGAGTAATTGTGTTAGGGGACCCGATTACTAAAGTGGAATAAACGGTTATAGAGGACATGATAGGCAAATATACACAAATAATCCGCACATAAGAGAGAGAAGCTTACGACGACGTTTCGGTCCGACTTGGACCATTTACAAAGTCACACTAACCAGAAATGGAGCAGGAAGGCTATATATAGGCAGGAAGAGGTGGTGGTAGTAGTAGTAGTAGTAGTAGTAGTACAAGAATGGTATATAATACCGACAAGATGAAATTAAGACACATGCGCATGTTATACATGATAGGTAAGTTTGGGGTGCAAGAGGTTAATGATAATGGGGGCCTATTAAAACTTTGTATAGAAAGGGGCTTGGAATTAAATATTACATATTTTAAGAAAAATGATAAGTATACGAGATATGATTTAGGTTGTAATGACAGTAGCTTGTTGGTTTATGTATAGGTGTATTAAATGCTGATGGATAGACTACAGGATGCGTATATTTATAATGGGGCTCCAGATATATCAGATATTTTTTTTAGTTGTAGCTACAGTGTGAATAAAAGGTAGATGGGGGTACAAGGAAAACAGAATCAGAAAATAAGAGAGAGGTGAAGGTTCATAAACTTCAGGAGGTAGTTAGGGTAAGAATAAATAACTAGTGGTAGAAAAATGGGCTTGTGAGAGTATATTCAATAAGGTTGAGGAGGTACGGGGGTAGATTTAAAAAGGCAGTGTTTCAGTGTTCACCAGAAGTTAGTGGATATAGGAGGGCGGGTGCATGAGGAAGAGGACCAATTAGTGGAATGATGAAGAGAGTAGTAAGAGAAAAAGTTATCGTACGAGAGGTTTTTACAAAGTAGAAGTTATTTAAGGAGGGAAGAGCATATATAAAGAAAAAAGAGGTTCAGACAGTGGTGAAGGAATGTAAAAACAAATAATTATAATATAATAATGTCTTTATTTCTACAAGTACATGTACAATTATTATTATAATCGTGGAGGAGAGCTAAATACGTAGGATTATACAAAGAATGTAGGGGGATGGAAGGAATTCAGGCTCAATTCAGGGAACCGGAGCACAGATTCAGTTTCCTAGATCAAGAGCCCCTCACCAGCGTCAAGGAACCTCATTTGAGGGATGTACATGTACAAGGTTTACAGACCATAGCTGACATTAGTGACATATTACTATACAGAAATCCGCTTGTTATGCAGAGCATTTCTGACAAATTAGGCGAGTTGTTTCCTGGGATGCGACCCACACCAGTCGACTAACACCCAGGTACCCATTTTATACTGATGGGTGAACGTATATAACCGGTGTTAGAAAACACGCTCAGTGTTTCAACCCTGGCCGAAATCGAACCCAGACACTCACCGTGTGAAGTGAGAGGTCTCGTCAGCAGACCACGGGCCATACTAAAAAGAAAGAGCGTGGGTGAGATGCTGTCTGCAAATTTTGCTGAGAATAAGAGTTTTGGGGAAAGATGAATAAGTTAAAAACCCTAGGGAATGAATAGACTTGACAGTGAAAAATAAGAGAGGAGAGTTATTAGATATAGAGTCGGAGGTATCAGAAGTTCGAAGTTCTCTGACCTGAGGGTTGGTGAGGATGGGAAGGAAGAGGGAGGGGAGGGCTGGGAAAATGGAAGAGATTGGGAGGGTGGAGTAGGAGGTGGGGTTGCAGAGGTGAGTGGCCCGTCCACTCAGGAGCGTGATGTGCAGAGGTACTGCAGGAGGTTGTGCTGGAGCGAGATGTGCTGGTGGCAGCAGTGTCAGTAGAGTAGGGCTGGTACACAGGTGCCCGGCAGGAGATGGCTGGTGGTGCCCAGGAAAACAGGGTCGTTTTGGAGTCACACCCCATCTTTAGCTAAATAGCAAAGTGCTGGGGGACTTTGGTTGCTGGTAGGTGATGATTAAACTTTGCAGCTGTCGTAGCCGTTCCTGACTGCGTTGAATTTTGCCCTTGAGAGGTGTACTATCTTCATTTTGGAGTGGATGTGTATTTTATCGTTGAGGATGTCGAGTATGGATTGAAGGGATGGAGGTGGAATTCCGTGAACTGTGTACTTTGCAGTGTTGTCTTGGAGTCGTTGGCTGAGTTCTGGGAAGGGCATAGCGCTACTGTATGATTTCGTGGTGTAGAACGTGGCAAAGTCGTGTTTGAGGATCGGTGGGGTTGCTGGTGGGTGCTGAGCTGGGCGAGTCGTGGGTTCTCATAGGTAAGTAGCCGTAGGGGTGGAGGCAGGTGGTGGTGGGTTCTCATTGGTGGGTTCTTCTGAGGTCTCAGAGGTCTCTGGTTGGGCCAACTCAGTGTCGGGTGGTGGCTGAGGTGGCGGTGGAGCAACGACAATGTTGGTGACATTTGCAGTGGATTTGAGAATCTCAGTGGAAGGTGGTGATGCGGGGAATGTGAAACCAGGCATGTTGTTGAGCTGTTGAGCTTGAAGAATTCGTTGATGGTGGTATTGAAGGAGCCAGGCTCAACTGCATTCTGTACATGGGCGTACATGATGCAGTAAAGGATTTTGGTGGAGTCGTCAGCAGGACCTGGCAGGGGAGTGGTGGAGGCTGCTTGCGTGGCTTGTAGAAACTTGGTGGTGTCTGCTTGAAGCTTGGTGATAGTGGCATATGAGGTTGTTTGTGGGTTGGGTTTATTTTGTTGATGGAATTGTTTCTTTGGAGGTATCAGGAAGATGTAGGGAATCTTTTGAGGAATGATTAAATGTTGATGAAGACAGAGAATCTGTGATTTTGCGCATTGGCCAGGGAGGTGTAGCATTTTTAGGAGTGAGGAACAGCCAGTTGTGAGTGTGGGGGCGATACACGAAGCTATGGAGAGAATTAAAAAAAATAAAACAGCTGTGTTTGATGGAATCAAGATATATTAAAAGCAGATCGGGGATATAGTTTTTGAACATGACTCACGAAATCCCCGCCCGTGGTATGGTTAGTTTCTGAATGGTTGATAATGTTAATTTAATAAAAGTATGAAAGAGTGGAAGGTACGTAGGTATTGGCAGAGAGACTGAATAGTTCCTTTGTATGAAGGCAAAAGGGACAAAAAAGAGAGTAAAATGTATATGGAAATAAGCCTGTTAAGTATTTATGGTAAGGTGTAGGGTAGAATTATCACTGAAAGATTTAAGAGTAATATAGAAAGCATAATCGCAGATGGACAATGGGGTATTAGGATGGGTAGGGGGAAGGTGTTTACAGTGTAGCATATAGGTGAACAGAATTTAAATAAGGATAAAGAGGCTATCGTTGCATTTTCGGATTTAAAGACATATGATAGGTTGGATAGGGAAGCAATATGGCTGATATTCCAAGTGTATGGAATACGTGGTAAGTTACTGAAAGCAGTTAAGGATATAAATTGATTATTCCTCGGTAAAAGTAGACCTTAGGCAGGGATGCACGATGTCACCATAGTTGTTCAATATATTTTTAGATGGAACTGTAAGAGAAATGAATGATCTGGTGTTCTGAAGAGATGTGAAATTAAGATTGAAACAATCTAACACAGTGTGAGTTGTAGTAGCTACATTTTAGCTGATGACACTGTGATTTTGGGAGAGTTTGAAGAAAAGTTGTAAAAGTACGGAGACGAATTGATGAGGGTATGTAAAAGAAGGAAATTAAAAATGAATGTAAGAAAGAGCAAAGTGATAAGGATTACATAAAAATTAGGTAATTAAATATTACATATCAGACTGGACAGAGGGAGTATGGACAAAGTGAGTGTGTTCAGATATCTGAGTTGGACTTGTCAGGCGAGGTGAACCATAGAACTGAAGAACTGAAAAAAAGGTGAGTGGTGCACTGAGGAGTCTGTGGAGCTGTTGAGACAAATAACGTCATCCATGGAAGCATAGAAGGGAATGCATGAGAGTATGGTGGTACCAACGCTCTTAAATAAGTGTCAAGCATGGGTGGTGAATATTACAAGGAGAAGGCTGGAGGCAGTGGAGGTGTCATGTCTGAGAGTAATATACGTGTGACTATGCAAACAATCCATAGCATGGAAATTAAAGGAAGTGCAGGGTACTTAGGAGGGGATGTTGAATGAATTCATATAGAGAGAAAGGAACAAAACTGAATGACTTGGACGGCGTATAAATCTTCAGTGAAAGGAAGGCGGAGTCAGGGTTGTCCTACGAAAGGTTGGAGGGAGTGAGTAAAGGAGGTTTTGTGTACAGGGCTTCGGTTTCAGCAAGTGTGTGTGTGTGTGTGAGCGTATTTGAGAGGAATGAGGGGAGGCAAATGATGTTCGTGTCTTCATTTGCTGTTAGAGTGTGAGTAAAGTAACATTTATGAAGGGATTTAGGGAAACTATTTATCTTCACCAGTCTGAGGGAGGAGTGGAGATAAACAATATCCCTGAATCCCTTGCAAAGTTTTAACTGTATTTTGGGCACGGCTCTGTCAAGAGAGAGATGGAGTGAGTGATGAGGAAAGTGTCTTTTTCTTTTCGGATCTCCTTGCTTAAGATTAAGTCCTTTCTATAAATTTCTCTTATACGCTTAAAGACATATTTTTTTTATTTAGGTTTATGTAAAAATTAATAATTTGGTATAAAAAAAATTAGAAAACTTGCCTAACCTTAATATAACAAGCACAATTTAATTTAGCTTAATCTAACTAAACATATTTTGGATAAGTTTACGATAATTTAATAATAAGCAAACACAATGAAATATATTTTTTCGTTAGGTTCAGAACGGTTTTTGGAAATTCCTGCATACACTTACCTGGTTGATCAGGCCCTGATCCACCATGAGGCCTGGTCACAGACCGGGCCGCGGGGGCGTTGACCCCCGGAACTCTCTCCAGGTCTCCAGGTAAACACAAATTTTTGCTTGCCTAATTCGGCAAGAAGAGTGTTGCCGTTTAAGCCAAAAAACACAGGTTCTACATATACACACACACACACACACACACATATATATATATATATATATATATATATATATATATATATATATATATATATATATATATATATATATATATATATATTTATATTATTATTTTATTATCACACTGGCCGATTCCCACCAAGGCAGGGTGGCCCGAAAAAGAAAAACTTTCACCATCATTCACTCCATCACTGTCTTGCCAGAAGGGTGCTTTACACCTCAGTTTTTAAACTGCAACATTAACACCCTTCCTTCAGAGTGCAGGCACTGTACTTCCCATCTCCAGGACTCAAGTCCGGCCTGCCGGTTTCCCTGAACCCCTTCATAAATGTTACTTTGCTCACACTCCAACAGCACGTCAAGTATTAAAAACCATTTGTCTCCATTCACTCCTATCAAACACGCTCACGCATGCCTGCTGGAAGTCCAAGCCCCTCACACACAAAACCTCCTTTACCCCCTCCCTCCAACCTTTCCTAGGCCTACCCCTACCCCGCCTTCCTTCCACTACAGACTGATACACTCTTGAAGTTATTCTGTTTCGCTCCATTCTCTCCACATGTCCGAACCACCTCAACAACCCTTCCTCAGCCCTCTGGACAACAGTTTTGGTAATCCCGCACCTCCTCCTAACTTCCAAACTACGAATTCTCTGCATTATATTCACACCACACGTTGCTCTCAGACCTGACATCTCCACTGCCTCCAGCCTTCTCTTCGCTGCAACATTCATCACCCATGCTTCACACCCATATAAGAGCGTTGGTAAAACTATACTCTCATACATTCCCCTCTTTGCCTCCAAGGACAAAGTTCTTTGTCTCCACAGACTCCTAAGTGCACCACTCACCCTTTTCCCCTCATCAATTCTATGATTTACCTCATCTTTCATAGACCCATCCGCTGACATGTCCACTCCCAAATATCTGAATACATTCACCTCCTCCATACTCTCTCCCTCCAATCTGATATCCAATCTTTCATCACCTAATCTTTTTGTTATCCTCATGACCTTACTCTTTCCTGTATTCACTTTCAATTTTCTTCTTTTGCACACCCTACCAAATTCATCCACCAATCTCTGCAACTTCTCTTCAGAATCTCCCAAGAGCACAGTGTCATCAGCAAAGAGCAACTGTGACAACTCCCACTTTATGTGTGATTCTTTATCATTTAACTCCACGCCTCTTGCCAAGACCCTCGCATTTACTTCTCTTACAACCCCATCTATAAATATATTAAACCACGGTGACATCACACATCCTTGTCTAAGGCCTACTTTTACTGGGAAATAATTTCCCTCTTTCCTACATACTCTAACTTGTGCCTCACTATCCTCGTAAAAACTCTTCACTGCTTTCAGTAACCTACCTCCTACACCATACATCTGCAACATCTGCCACATTGCGTCCCTATCCACCCTGTCATACGCCTTTTCCAAATCCATAAATGCCACAAAGACCTCTTTAGCCTTATCTAAATACTGTTCACTTATATGTTTCACTGTAAACACCTGGTCCACACACCCCTTACCTTTCCTAAAGCCTCCTTGTTCATCTGCTATCCTATTCTCCGTCTTACTCTTAATTCTTTCAATAATAACTCTACCATACACTTTGCCAGGTATACTCAACAGACTTATCCCCCTATAATTTTTGCACTCTCTTTTGTCCCCTTTGCCCTTATACAAAGGAACTATGCATGCTCTCTGCCAATCCCTAGGTACCTTACCCTCTTCCATACATTTATTAAATAATTGCACCAACCACTCCAAAACTATATCCCCACCTGCTTTTAACATTTCTATCTTTATCCCATCAATCCCGGCTGTCTTACCCCCTTTCATTTTACCTACTGCCTCACGAACTTCCCCCACACTCACAACTGGCTCTTCCTCACTCCTACAAGATGTTGTTCCTCCTTGCCCTATACACGAAATCACAGCTTCCCTATCTTCATCAACATTTAACAATTCCTCAAAATATTCCCTCCATCTTCCCAATACCTCTAACTCTCCATTTAATAACTCTCCTCTCCTATTTTTAACTGACAAATCCATTTGTTCTCTAGGCTTTCTTAACTTGTTAATCTCACTCCAAAACTTTTTCTTATTTTCAACAAAATTTGTTGATAACATCTCACCCACTCTCTCATTTGCTCTCTTTTTACATTGCTTCACCACTCTCTTAACCTCTCCCTTTTTCTCCATATACTCTTCCCTCCTTGCATCACTTCTACTTTGTAAAAACTTCTCATATGCTAACTTTTTCTCCCTTACTACTTTCTTCACATCATCATTCCACCAATCGCTCCTCTTTCCTGTAACCACAAACTTCTGCTGAACACTCTAACACTACATTTTTAAACCTACCCCATACCTCTTCGACCCCATTGCCTATGCTCTCATTAGCCCATCTATCCTCCAATAGCTGTTTATATCTTACCCTAACTGCCTCCTCTTTTAGTTTATAAACCTTCACCTCTCTCTTCCCTGATGCTTCTATTCTCCTTGTATCCCATCTACCTTTTACTCTCAGTGTAGCTACAACTAGAAAGTGATCTGATATATCTGTGGCCCCTCTATAAACATGTACATCCTGAAGTCTACTCAACAGTCTTTTATCTACCAATACATAATCCAACAAACTACTGTCATTTCGCCCTACATCATATCTTGTATACTTATTTATCCTCTTTTTCTTAAAATATGTATTACCTATAACTAAACCTCTTTCTATACAAAGTTCAGTCAAAGGGCTCTCATTATCATTTACACCTGGCACCCCAAACTTACCTACCACACCCTCTCTAAAAGTTTCTCCTACTTTAGCATTCAGGTCCCCTACCACAATTACTCTCTCATTTAGTTCAAAGGCTCCTATACATCTCCCAAAATCTCTCTCTCTCCTCTGCATTCCTTTCTTCTCCAGGTGCATACACGCTTATTATGACCCACTTCTCGCATCCAACCTTTACTTTAATCCACATAATTCTTGCATTTACACATTCATATTATCTTTTCTCCTTCCATAAATGATCATTCAACATTACTGCTACCCCTTCCTTTGCTTTAACTCTCTCAGATACTCCAGATTTAATCCCATTTATTTCCCCCCACTGAAACTCCCCTACCCCCTTCAGCTTTGTTTCGCTTAGGGCCAGGACATCCAACTTCTTTTCATTCATAACATCAGCAATCATCTGTTTCTTGTCATCCGCACTACATCCACGCACATTTAAGCATCCCAGTTATATATATATATATATATATATATATATATATATATATATATATATATATTTGTGTGTGTGTGTGTGTGTGTGTGTGTGTGTGTGTGTGTGTGTGTGTGTGTGTGTGTGTGTGTGTGTGTGTGTGTGTGTGTGTGTGTGTGTGTCGTGCCGAATATGTAAAGCTGGTCAATTAGCAAGAACTCATTTAAAATTAAGTCCTTTGTAAAATTTTCTCTTATACGTTTAAAGATATATTTCTTTCATTAATGTTAATGTAAAAATTTTTAATTTTGCACCAGAAGAATCTTAGAGAACATTCCTTCTGAGGCAGCAACTGTAACCCAGCTGAACTGCTTCCTTCGCTCAAGGAACTTTAACATTAGATCTATTTGTACCCTGTCATTGCCACATCGTCTATTAACTAAAGTTAAATTTTATCAACCACTTTCAATGAATAAACTATTGGGTGGACAAGGGGCTCGATCCGCTGTCTGTAAATTGACAGTCTTACACTCTACCATCTAGGGTATCCCAGGAATCTAATAGAAAGGATTTGGAGAAATTTCTGCATCTCCTTTTTTTTTTTTTGATAACCAAGTGGGTTCTGACTCCATCAGTTATTTTTGTGGTCGAATTCACAAATGAATAATAACATCATTTTATCCCTCTGAGCTGCTTCTTCAACAGTTGCAACCATTAACTTGATATTCTCTGCCTTTTCCTGTCTTGGACTTCTTTTATTTGGTGGTGGGTTATATATCTGTGCTACCTCCACTTTGGGTCCTCCAGTCCTGAAGCTAACGACCGTGTAATCAACTGGCTCATTTCTGTTTTTCCTTACTATCTCATCAAAACAACACGGATTTCTAAATATCAAAGTCACTCCTTCCTCTTCCTTGTTTCTTATGTCTTTCCTTATTTCCTGGAATCTTGCTTGGAATGTGGCATCATTTGCCATTTCAGACAACAATGTCTCTGGGCTTTCCTCTGCTATCCATCTTTTATACTTATCACTTTAATTTGTTAATCCATTCACATTTAATAATCCTTTCAAACTTTGAGTTTATGAAGCTCTGGATGTTAATGGATAATTATTCTCTTTCTTGAGCATCTGCCCAGGGTTGGGTAAGTAGGGCTGGTCTTGATGTGTAGATCAGTACGGGAAGTGGAATAAGGATGGAGGATGTAGGTGAGAGACAGAGAGAGAGAGACGAAAAGAGTGTTTGAAGGATAGTGGTAATGTTAAAAAAGGTGGGTGGATCTTGAGGTTGGTCTACCAGGAGAGGAGGAATGAGTGATCCTAGAGGAATTCCTCAGGGTTGAGTGTTCTCATCTGGTGTCACCCCCGACTTCTCTTTATCCTCTTAGACACCATTGTACATACTCCCTCATCTCCTCCCTCTTAATCTCTGTCCAATGTGAATCCAGTTATACACAGCAGTTCTACGTTACTTTGAATCTCGCTTACAGACTCAGGATCCTGTTCTTGGTTGCATTTATCCACTTGGTTAATTTGATTATACAATGTTTATTGTACGAGTACCTCCCACACTTCACCTGTTAAGAATAACAAATACCATCTCCTTCTTCATGACTCTCCATCGACCTTCACATTGCTTTACTTGTCTTCAAAATTTATCTTCCTGCTTTCTTTATCACCTTTGCCACTCTACCTTCTAAGAGTATTTATTCAATTGATTTTTCCCGTATTTGTCTGTATGCTGCTTCTTCCTTCCATGCTGCTGCGGCTTCTGTCTGCTCTTTTTTTATGGCCTCTATCGTCTTATTTACCTCCTCCTACTACTGATTCAAGAGCCCATTTTTTCAGACAAAAAAATATTAATTTTCCCAGATAAAGAAACACTTCCGTTGCCTCACTGCACATTCCCCAGTTTCTTCCTGAAGGGAGATGACCTTATGGAAATGAATGGTATCAAATACCGACACAGTGGAAATATAAACACATATGCAGTATAATGTGATCCTTTATTGACAACGTTTCACCCACACAGTGGGCTTTTTCAAGTCACACACAGATCTACCTGGGGTGGAAGGTACGGGAGTATTTATAGTCATGTTCAGAATGTTGAGGTCAGGTGGAGAATACTGCATCAATTTGAACGTTAGACCATTTATCATATGTTGATAGTGCAACTCATCTTCTTCATTCCCCTCTGTGTCTCACGCACTAATGAGTTAGTTGAATTACCTTTAAACAAGAACCAGAAGGCTATTATTCGTGTGTGTGTGTGTGTGTGTGTGTGTGTGTGTGTGTGTGTGTGTGTGTGTGTGTGTGTGTGTGTGTGTGTGTGTGTGTGTGTGTGTGTGTACTCACCTAATTGTGGTTGAAGGGGTCGATTCATAGCTCTTGGCCCCCGGTGTGTGTGTGTGTGTGTGTGTGTGTGTGGTTGCAGAGTACATAAGTGTATGCCCCAGTTATATTTTTCAGTCTAACAAATCCACCGCCCTAAGAAAAAAATTCGTCAGAAACTATATTCTTTTGAATAAATCATCACTTATACCAGAAATGGGTTTGTAGGTTCAATTAGTATACTGAAGTGCTCTTCTCTACTCATATATATATACACATAATGGAGCAAGGGAAAGTAGGGCAAAACCCCTGTGGGATATACCTGGAGCATACCTGGAGTATACCTGGAGTATACCTGGAGTATACCTGGAGAGGGTTTCGGGTATATAAATACAGAATAAAACCAAATCATATAAAAAAAAAGAAACAACCCCTTTGCCCTAGGACAAAACCCTCCATGGAAAAAACATAAGCTGACCTAACTTTGTTAAACTTTACCTAACTAAAGAAAACGTAATCAACCCTAACTTGAAAACTGAGGGTATTTTGTTGTTCTTCCCACTTCAGCGTGAGTTATGTGTTGTTTTCTTTTTCATGTGTCACACAGAGGAAGGAATTAGTGCCACCCAATACCCTTTGCGGAGTTAATGATAAATGTCAGCGAAGTGGCCACTTACAGTTTTACACCAAATAACCATATTCATTACCCGGGTAGGGAACAATAATTTATTATCTGCCTCTTAGGTTACCACTTTATAAAAAGGAGTGCAAGAGAACCTGCTTATTTCTTGGTAGACAGCTCAGTAATATACTTTAATATCTTCAGAAGCACCACAAAAATACTTCTAGGGTATAATTTTGAAGGCTATTATGGTACATATTTAGTGTTATTATCTTTGTTGAGGATCTGAACAGAGTTGGGAAGGTAGGGATGGCCTTCGTGTGTGGGTGGGTATAGGGAGAGAACTCAAGATAGGTAGTAATGGGTGGGTGGGAGGATGTCAGTTTTAAAATCCACAAAATATCTTAGTATTAGGTCCCTTGGATATTAAATATGAGTTAATTTATTGAGAGAGGAGGATTTGATTAGTCTCTCTCAAGAGAAAGTGGGGAAGTATAGATATCTCATAACAGAGAATGGTTTTGTTCTCCTTGCCTGACACTGTGCTGTTCATGGTTGCATAGAGGATTATAGCTGTTCGGCGAACTGGTCGTCCTATTCTTCTAGCAAGCTGTTTGATTGTCTCAGTGGTTCAGAAGATAGCTTATCTATAGATTTGTTGCCGTCAGTCACATTCCAAGTCGATTCAAGTTTTACTGAGCATATACCGAGGAATACTGAGTACATATCGAGCACAAATACACACGCACGCACACACACACACACACACACACACACACACACACACACACACACACACACACACACAAATAAGTGATCATGGGTGACTTTAACCACAAGGAGATCGATTGGGAGAACTTGGACCCACATGGGGGCCAAGATACATGGAGGGCTAAGATGATGGAGGTGGTACTGGAGAACTTCATGTACCAACACGTAAGGGACACTACAAGAGAGAGAGGAGAGGATGAACCAGCAAGGCTGGACTTAGTATTCACCTTCAGTAGTGCAGATATCGAGGACATCACATATGAAAGACCCCTTGGGGCCAGTGACCATGTGGTTTTAAGCTTCGAATACACAGTAGAGCTACAAGTGGAGGGAGAAGCAGGAAGGCCAGGACGAATGAAGCCAAACTACAAGAAAGGGGACTACACAGGAATGAGGAACTACCTGAACGGGGTTCAGTGGGACAGAGAACTGGCAGGGAAGCCAGTTAATGAGATGATGGAATATGTAGCAACAAAATGCAAGGAGGCTGAGGAGAGGTTTGTACCCAAGGGTAACAGGATTAATGAAAAAGCCAGGATGAGCCCATGGTTTACCCAAAGGTGCAGGGAGGCAAAAACCAAGTGTGCTAGGGAATGGAAGAAATATAGAAGGCAAAGGACCCAGGAGAATAAGGAGAACAGTCGTAGAGCCAGAAACGAATATGCACAGATAAGAAGGGAGGCCCAAAGACAATATGAAAATGACATAGCAGCGAAAGCCAAATCTGACCCGAAACTGTTGTACAGCCACATCAGGAGGAAAACAACAGTCAAGGACCAGGTAATCAGGCTAAGGAAGGAAGGAGGAGAGACAACAAGAAATGACCGTGAAGTATGTGAAGAACTCAACAAGAAATTCAAAGAAGTGTTCACAGAGGAGACAGAAGGGACTCCAGAAAGACGGAGAGGTGGGGCACACCACCAAGTGCTGGACACAGTGCACACAACCGAGGAAGAAGTGAAGAGGCTTCTGAGTGAGCTAGATACCTCAAAGGCAATGGGGCCAGATAACATCTCCCCATGGGTATTGAGAGAGGGAGCAGAGGCGCTATGTGTACCCCTAACAACAATATTCAATACATCTATCGAAACAGGGAGATTGCCTGAGGCATGGAAGACAGCAAATGTAGTCCCAATCTTTAAAAAAGGAGACAGACATGAAGCATTAAACTACAGACCAGTGTCACTGACATGTATAGTATGCAAAATCATGGAGAAGATTATCAGGAGAAGAGTGGTGGAACACCTAGAAAGGAATGATCTCATCAACAGCAGCCAACATGGTTTCAGGGACGGGAAATCCTGTGTCACAAACCTACTGGAGTTCTATGACATGGTGACAGCAGTAAAACAAGAGAGAGAGGGGTGGGTGGATTGCATTTTCTTGGACTGCAAGAAGGCGTTTGACACAGTTCCACACAAGAGATTGGTGCAAAAACTGGAGGACCAAGCAGGGATAACAGGGAAGGCACTACAATGGATCAGGGAATACTTGTCAGGAAGACAGCAGCGAGTCATGGTACGTGGCGAGGTGTCAGAGTGGGCACCTGTGACCAGCGGGGTCCCGCAGGGGTCAGTCCTAGGACCAGTGCTGTTTCTGGTATTTGTGAACGACATGACGGAAGGAATAGACTCTGAGGTGTCCCTGTTTGCAGATGACGTGAAGTTGATGAGAAGAATACACTCGATCGAAGACCAGGCAGAACTACAAAGGGATCTGGACAGGCTGCAGACCTGGTCCAGCAATTGGCTCCTGGAGTTCAATCCCACCAAGTGCAAAGTCATGAAGATTGGGGAAGGGCAAAGAAGGCCGCAGACGGAGTACAGTCTAGGGGGTCAGAGACTACAAACCTCACTCAAGGAAAAAGATCTTGGGGTGAGTATAACACCAGGCACATCTCCTGAAGCGCACATCAACCAAATAACTGCTGCAGCATATGGGCGCCTAGCAAACCTCAGAACAGCATTCCGACATCTTAATAAGGAATCATTCAGGACCCTGTACACCGTGTATGTTAGGCCCATATTGGAGTATGCGGCACCAGTTTGGAACCCACACCTAGCCAAGCACGTAAAGAAACTAGAGAAAGTGCAAAGGTTTGCAACAAGACTAGTCCCAGAGCTAAGAGGTATGTCCTACGAGGAGAGGTTAAGGGAAATCAACCTGACGACACTGGAGGACAGGAGAGATAGGGGGGACATGATAACGACATACAAAATACTGAGAGGAATTGACAAGGTGGACAAAGACAGGATGTTCCAGAGATTGGACACAGTAACAAGGGGACACAGTTGGAAGCTGAAGACACAGATGAATCACAGGGATGTTAGGAAGTATTTCTTCAGCCACAGAGTAGTCAGTAAGTGGAATAGTTTGGGAAGCGATGTAGTGGAGGCAGGATCCATACATAGCTTTAAGCAGAGGTATGATAAAGCTCACGGCTCAGGGAGAGTGACCTAGTAGCGATCAGTGAAGAGGCGGGGCCAGGAGCTCGGACTCGACCCCCGCAACCTCAACTAGGTGAGTACAACTAGGTGAGTACACACACCAGGATTCGGTCCAGCAACTGACTCCTGGGGTTTAACCCCAGCAAGTGCAAAGTCATAAAGACTGGGGAAGGTCATAGAAGACCGCAGAGTACAGGCTAGGTAGCCAAAAACTGCAAATCTCACTCAAGGAAAAGAATTTTGGCATGAGTATAATTCCGAGCACATCTCCTGAGGCACATAAACGAAATAACTGCTGCAGCATATGGGCGCCTGGCAAACCTAAGAATAGCATTTCGAACTTTAGTAAGGAATCGTTCAAAACTATGTACACTGTGTATGTCAGGCCCATATTGGAATATACTTCAATAGTGTGGAACCCACACATGGTCAAGCACGTTAAGAAATTCGAGAAAGTGCAAAGATTTGCACTAAAGGGTATGTCCTACAGGGAGAGGTTAAGGGAACGTTACCTGATGACACAGAAGGACAGGAGGGATAAGGGAGACACGGTAACATATAGAATACTGAGAGGAGTTGAGAAGGTGGATAGGGAAAGGATGCTTCAGAGATGGGACAAGATAACAAGGGTCACAACTGAAAATTGAAGACTCGGATGAGTCACAGGGATGTTAGGAAGTATTTCATCAGTCAAAGAGTTGTCAGGAAGTAAAACAGTCTGGAGAGTGATGTAGTGGAGGCAGGATCTATACATTTAAGAAGAGGCATGATAAATCTCATGGAGCAGGGAGAAAGTGAACCTAGTAGGGACCAGTGAAGAGGCCGGGCCAGGAGCTATGAATCGACCCCTGGAACCACAGTTAGGTGAGTACAGTTAGGTGATTTTACACACACAAACAAACACACACACGCACACACACACACAAACACACACACACACACACACACACACACACACACACACACACACACACACACACACACACACACGCTCAGCCAAATGCAAAGTCATGAAGACTGGGGAGGGGCAAAGAAGACCGCAGACAGAGTATAGGCTAGGTGGACAAAGACTACAGACCTCACTCAGGGAGAAAGACCTTGGGGTGACCATAACACCGAGCACATCACCGGAGGCACACATCAACCAAATAACAGCTGCAGCATACGGGCGCCTGGCAAACCTGAGAATAGCGTTCCGATACCTTAATAAGGAATCGTTCAAGACACTGTACACTGTGTATGTTAGACCCATACTAGAGTATGCAGCACCAGTCTGGAACCCACACCTGGTCAAGCACGTCAAGAAGTTAGAGAAAGTACAAAGGTTTGCAACAAGGCTAGTCCCAGAGCTCAAGGGAATGTCGTACGAGGAAAGGTTAAGGGAAATCGGACTGACGACACTGGAGGACAGAAGGGTCAGGGAAGACATGATAACGACATACAAGATACTGCGGGGAATAGACAAGGTGGACAGAGATAGGATGTTCCAGAGAGGGGACACAGGGACAAGGGGTCACAACTGGAAGCTGAAGACTCAGACGAGTCACAGGGACGTTAGGAAGTATTTCTTCAGTCATAGAGTTGTCAGCAAGTGGAATAGCCTAGCAAGTGAAGTAGTGGAGGCAGGAACCATACATAGTTTTAAGAAGAGGTATGACAAAGCTCAGGAAGCAGAGAGAGAGAGGATCCAGTAGCGATCAGTGAAGAGGCGGGGCCAGGAGCTGAGTCTCGACCCCTGCAACCACAATTAGGTGAGTACAATTAGGTGAGTACACACACAGCGAGCGCTCGAGTCACGCCTTCCGTGCTCCGGGAATATAAGTGTTTTTGAGGACTACCCAAGTGTTCTGCAAGGGTTGCTAAGTGTGTCAGGGTAGTGAACAATCCTAGAAGTGATTTTTAATCTGCCTGAGCCACATAAGTGTGGGGAAAGCCACAATTTTGTAAGTGATCTAGAAAATAAAAACGTTGTGGCGCAGAGTGGGCAGGCTAGTGTGGGTGGTAAGGCGACGTTGTCAAGTGTCACCCAAGAAAGATAATAAAGTGAAACAATCGTGTGACCAGTGAGAGTAGCAGGAATAGGCTGGGAAAAACCAAACTACAAAAGGGGGAGCTACTCAGGCATGAGGAACTTCCTTCAAGACATTCAGTGGGAGAGGGAACTGACAGGAAAACCAGTACAAGAAATGATGGACTATGTGGCAACAAAATGCAAGGAGGCAGGGGAGTGGTTTGTTCCCAAGGGAAACAGAAATAATGGGAAGAACAGAACGAGTCCTTGGTTCACCCAAAGGTGTACGGAGGCAAAAACTAGGTGTACTAGAGAATGGAAAAGGTACAGAAGACAGAGAACTCAGGAAAATAAAGAGATTAGCCGAAGAGCCAGAAACGAATATGCACAGATAAGAAGGGAGGCTCAGCGACAGAAGCTGTTGTATAGCCACATCAGGAGGAAAACAACAGTCAAGGACCAGGCAATCAGACTGAGGAAGGGTGATGGGGAATTCACAAGAAACGACCGAGAGGTAGGTCAGGAGCTCAACACAAGATTTAAAGAGGTATTTACATTGGAATCCAGTAGGACTCCAGGAAATCAGAACAGGGGGGCACACAAGCAAGTGCTGGATGAGGTACATATAACCAAGGAGGAGGTGAAGAAGCTCCTATGCGAACTTGACACCTCAAAGGCGGTGGGACCAGACAACATCTCTCCATGGGTCCTTAAAGAGGGAGCAGAGATATTGTGTGAGCCATTAACAAAGATCTTCAACACATCATGTGAAACTGGGCAACTCCCTGAGGCATGGGAAATGGCAAATGTAGTCCCAATTTTTAAAAAGGGAGACAGACATGAGGCACTAAACTACAGACCTGTATCACTAACATGAATAGCATGCAAGGTCATGGAGAAGATCATCAGGAGGAGAGTGGTGGAGCACCTGGAAAGAAACAAGTGTATAATTGACAACCAGCACGGTTTCAGGGAAGGAAAATCCTGTGTCACAAACCTACTAGAGTTTTATGAAAAGGTGACAGAAGTAAGACAAGAGAGAGAGGGGTGGATCGACTGCATATTTTTGGACAGCAAGAAGGCCTTCGACACAGTTCCTCATAAGAGGTTACTGCAAAAGCTAGAGGATCAGGCACACATAACAGGAAAGGCACTGCAATGGATCAGAGAATACCTGACAGGGAGGCAACAACGAGTCATGGTACGCGACGAGGTGTCAGAGTGGGCGCCTGTGACAAGCGGGGTTCCACAGGGGTCAGTCCTAGGACCTGTGCTGTTCTTGGTATATGTGAACGACATAACGGAAGGGATAGACTCAGAAGTGTCCTTGTTTGCAGATGCTGTGAAGTTAATGAGAAGAATCAAATCGGATGAGGATCAGGCAGGACTACAAAGAGACCTGGACAGGCTACAAGCCTGGTCCAGCAACTGGCTCCTTGAATTTAACCTTGCCAAATGCAAAGTCATGAAGATTGGGGAAGGGCAAAGAAGACCGCAGACACAATATAGTTTAGATGGCCAAAGACTGCAAGCCTCACACAAGGAAAAAGATCTGGGGGTGAGTATAACACCGAGCATATCTCCTGAGGCGCACATCAATCAGATAACTGCTGCAGCATATGGGCGCCTGGCAAACCTACGGAGAGCGTTCCGATACCTCAGTAAGGATTCGTTTAAGACTCTGTATACCATTTACGTCAGGCCCATACTGGAGTATGCAGCACCAGTTTGGAATCCACACCTAGTCAAGCACGTCAAGAAATTAGAGAAAGTGCAAAGGTTTGCAACAAGACTAGTCCCAGAGCTACGGGGATTGTCCTACGAAGAAAGGTTGAGGGAAATCGGCCTGACGACACTGGAGGACAGGAGGGTCAGGGGAGACATGATAACGACATATAAAATACTGCGCGGAATAGACAAGGTGGACAAAGACGGGATGTTCCAGAGAAGGGACACAGACACAAGAGGTCACAATTGGAAGTTGAAGACTCAGATGAATCAAAGGGATGTTAGGAAGTATTTCTTCAGTCATAGAGTAGTCAGGCCGTGGAATAGCCTAGAAAGTGACGTAGTGGAGGCGGGAACCATACATACTTTTAAGGCGAGGTATGATAGAGCTCATGGAGCAGGGAGACAGAGGACCTAGTAGCAATCAGCGAAGAGGCAGGGCCAGGAGCTGTGACTCGACCCCTGCAACCACAAATAGGTGAGTTCAAATAGGTGAGTACACACACACACACACATTACCTCCTCTCTAGCCCTCTTTCTTTCTACCTCTCTCGATCCCCTGTAACCAAAATTAGGCGAGCACACTACACACAGCACCTACTCAACACTCGCACAAAACACACACAGCACACTAGCAGCACTCATATGCACACACACACACACACACACATACACACACACACACACACACACACACACACACACACACACACACACACACACGAACAACACATACACAAATAAACAGCACACACGCACCACGAAACGTAGCCCATTAAAAACAAAAGATGGGAAAGTCGAAGACTCGGGGGATCAGAGGAAGATGGACCTGGAAAGGAAGAATGGATAGAAGAGCAGTGTAAGTATGGAAAAAGAGTGGAAACACAAGGTAGGCGAGAATTCTTCAAAAAATGAGAGGAGGATGAGGGCAGAGAAGGAGAAATGGAAGTCGCGAGCTGAAGCGGTATAAGACAAAATTTGGGCCCTAGAAGACGAAGTAAATATGCTGAAGCGAGCTACACGGCCGGTGCCCAGAGAAGACATGGTATATAGAGCAGGTGCAGCCCTATTAAATGAGGAGCCCAACGGAAAAGAAGACGACTTAAATTAAGGCTCTAACAGACCAAGAAAGGCTGAGGAATGAAGGAGGCGAGATGTTAGGGGCAGGGACAGCAGTTATTGAGAGGACTGCAGACAGAGAAAATGACGGGTCCCATGCAAAGGCACTACCAGGTCACCAAATGCCACTGGAAATAACAAGAGAGACAATGGCTGTGTATAAACAGGACCAGAGACACGAAGGGAAAGGCAGTGGGAGAAGGAGAGGTTATAGGTGAGTCTTTATTCATGGGCTTCAGGAGAATGAAAGGAGAACATACAACGAGAGACGGTAGAAAATAAAAACAAGAGACTGAAAACATCATCAAAGAAATAAGAGAGGAGGACATGACTGAGATAATAGTTTTCAGAGAATTAGGGGGAACTCGAGGGTGAGAAATCGGCTGGTCAGACTAATTTTTCAAGGCAGAAACGGCCACGAACAGGATCCTGCAGGAGAAATCACAGTTGAAGGAATCGTCATCATACAGGAGGGTGTTCCTAGAATGCTACAGAACTAGACGAGAACGACAGCAGCTGAGGGAAAGGACTCAGAAAAGAAAGGGAATAGAAAGAGAGACAAGGACAGAGTCAGCAGAGAACAAGAAGAACCAGGCAGAGCAAAAAGGGCAAACATCAATAGAATCACCCTCAGAACCCCACAGCCATCACATTAACCCAATACAAACCACAATCCACACTCACAGCCACCGCCCCACATTCTGCAGTAAAATCCCACAGCACCCTGCCAGGTCCCTCACTCCCGCAACCCCCACAGACCCCCCAGAATACAGTGATGGAGGGGAAACTGAAGGTATGGTACACTAACACTGATGGAATAACAAATAAGTGGGAGGGGTGGCACGAAAGAATCAGAGGCAGCACCAGAGGTCATAGCTCTCACAGAAACCAAACTCACGGGTATGATAAAAAATGCCAGAGGAAATAGAGGGGGCAGGAGGAGTGGCAATACTCATCGAAAACCAATGGGATTTTGAGGATCTTGAGAGAGGAGATAGAGGAAAAGCAGGAGACTACATAATAGGAACACTTCAGTCTGGAGGTCCCAAGGTGGTAATTGCAGTGATGTATAACCTACCACATAATAACAGGAGGCCAAGACAATACTATGATTAGAGTAACAGAGCGATGATTGACACACTGAAGTAGCCAGAAGTGTCTATGTAGGCAGGGCAAAGCTACTGGTTGTGGTTGACTTCAATCACAATGAAATTGCCTGGGAAAACCTAGAGCAACATGAGGGTCCAGAAATATAGAGGGTTAAAATGATGGGGGTGGTACTGGAAAACCTCATTCATCAACACGTTAGGGAGATTACCAGAGAGAGAGGAGAGGACAGACCACCAAGACTTGACCTAGCATTCACCTTGAGCAATGCAGATATTGAGGACATCTCATATGAGTGGCCTGTCAGAGCTTGCGATCACTTGGTTCTGTGTGAAGTTCAGTGGGACAGAAAATTGGCAGGGAAATCAGGAAATGAGGTGATGGAATATGTGACAACAATTTGCAAGGCAGCAGAGGTGAGATCTGTACACAAGAACAACAGACATAATGAGAAGGCCAGGACGAATTCTTGGTTCACCTGGAGGTGTAGAGAGGCCCAAAAAAATGCAAAAAAGATGGAAGAAGTCCGACTCAAAACTGTTGTACATGCACATCAGGAGTAAAACAACAGTAAAGGACCAGGTAATCAGGCTGAAGAAGGAAGGATGGGAGCTCACAAGAAATGACCGAGAAGTACGTGAGGAGCTCAGCAAGAGATTAAAAGAAGTATTGACAGTGGAGACAGAAAGGATTCCAGAAACACGGAGTGGTGGGGTACTCCATCAAGTGCTGGACACAATACACACAACCAAGGAGGAGGGGAAGAGGCTGCTAAGCGAACTGGATACCTGAAAGGCGATGGGGCCGGACAACATCTCTCCATGAGTCCTGAGAGAGTGAAAGCGCTCTGCGTACCACTAACATCTATCGAAACAGAGCGACGACCTGAGGTATGGAAGACAGTAAATAGTAAATGTAGTTCAAATTTTTAAAATCAGGAGACAGACACGAAGGATCAGACTACTAACCAGTATCACTGACATGCATAGTATTCAGAATCATGGAGAAGATTGTCAGGAAAAGAGTGGTGGAGCACTTAGGAATGAGCTTATCTGTGACAAACAGGACGGATTCAGGGAAGGGAAATCTTGTGTGACAAACAGGACGGATTCAGGGAAGGGAAATCTTGTGTGACAAACAGGACGGATTCAGGGAAGGGAAATCTTGTGTGACAAACAGGACGGATTCAGGGAAGGGAAATCTTGTGTCACAAACCTACTGGAGTTCTATGACAAGGTGACAGCATTAAGACAAGAGAGAGAGAGAGGGGGTGGGTAGATTGCACTTTTTTGGACTGTAAAAAGGCTTTCGACACAGTTCCACACCAGAGATTAGCATAAAAACTGAAAGAGCAGGCAGGTATAACAGGAAGGCACTACATTGGATCAGAGAATACCTGACAGGATGGTAACAGCGAGTCATGGTACGTGACGAGGTGTCAGAGAGGGCGCCTGTGACGAGCGGGGTTCCACAGGAGTCATTTCTAGGACTGGTGCTGTTTCTGGTATATGTGAATGACATGACGGAAGGAATAGACTCAGAAATGTCTATTTGTAGATGATGTAAAAATAGTAAGGAGAATTCAGTCGGAAGAGGACTACAAAGAGTCTGCACAGGTTACAACCCTAGTCTAGCAACTGGCTCCTGGAGTTCAACCCCACCAATTGCAAGGTCACGAAAATCGGGGAAGGACAAAGAAGACCGCAGGCAGAATAGAGCCTAGGAGGACAAAGACTACAAACCTCACTCAAAGAAAAGGATCTTGGGGTGAGTATAATACCAAACACATCTGAGGCGCATATCATCCAAATAATTGCTACAACATATGGGTGATTAGCAAACCTAAGAATAGCTTTCCGATATCTCGGGAAGGAGTCATTCAGGACTCTGTACACCGTATACATCAGGCCTGTATTAGAGTATGCAGCACCAGTTTGGAATCCACACCTGGGTAAGCACGCCAGGAAATTAGAGAAAGTGCATAACTTTGCAACGAGACTAGTCCCGGATCTAAGGGGCATGTCCTACGAGGAGAGGTTAAGGGAAATTGACCTTACGATACTGGTGGACAGGAGGTACAGGGAGGACATGATAACGACATATAAAATGCTGAGAGGAATCGACAAGGTGGACAGAGATAAGATGTTCCAGAGATGGAACACAGCGACAAGAGGTCACAATTAGAAGTTGAAGACTCAGATGAGACACAGAGGTGTTAGTCTTTCCTCAGTCACAGAGTTGTCAAAGTTACGCTTCTTTCTGCGTAACGCATATAAAAGTTCTGGCTTCTAGAGGTAAACAACTTGCCTAGTCTAAGAGCATTTAAATTACTCCACACGAACCAACCTAGGGCCAGCTTGTACCTTCACATTAAGTGTGAAATCAATAGTTATTACAGGAAGGGCACAAAACTGACAGATATTAAAATATAAAATATTTATATTAAACTTACATATACAGCATAAAATTTACTCTACATACAAAATCACCATACACCTTTCCTCACTCACATTAGCTCACTAGCACATTGCTATTAGTGGTTAAAACAAATATTTAAAAACTCGGAGGACCATGGCCCCACTCTTCTACCGGCCTCTAAGCCTGCAGGCAACACACTACACGAGTACTCAACCCAAAATTTAAAAAGACTTTTCCTCATGCTAGGGCCTTAAAGACAAACATGAGAGCACCAAAAACAACGTAACCTATGGCATAAAATCACCCACACTTACCATCCCTACTCACACCAACACCATTCAATGACGACTTGTTCCAGTCGCTGCTGTTCTCGTACTGATTCAAAAATTTTTTCACCTGCTGCTGTCCTGTCCTGGTTACTCTTCAGGACAAACACACCTCCGGTTTCAGAACAAATCTCGGAAAGTGACATATATGGAGCGTTTTTTATGCACATACTCAACACTACACTGAGTAACAATCAGGCAGTGGAATAGTCTGGAAAGGGAGGCTGTGGAGGCAGGATCCATACATAGCATTAAGACGAAGTACGATAAACCTCACAAAGCAGGGAGTGATTGACCCAGTAGCGACCAGTGAAGAGACGGGGCCAGGAACTATGAATCAACGCCTGCAACCACAATTAGTTGAGAACAATTAGGTTAATATTTACACACATACACACACAAAAAAATGTTGAAGTTGTATGACACGGTAACAGAAGACAAGAGAGAGTGGGGTAGGTGGATTACATTTTCCTGGACAGTAAGAAGGCTTTTGACACAATTCCACACAAGATATTAGTGCAAAAGCTAGAGGATTAGACATGTGTAACAGGAAGGGCACTGCAATGGATAAGAGAACATCTGACAGAGAGGCAACAACGAGACATGGCACGTATATATATATATATATATATATATATATATATATATATATATATATATATATGTATATATATATATATATATATATATACATGCAAAACAACCACTCTGAAAGAATAGAGAAATTCCAAGCGCTTTCGTGACTACTCACATTATCAAGGAACTATGAAAGTGAAGCATCCAAGGAAGCTATATAAGGGGTCGGCCAGCACCTCACTATCAGATCCCACAACGGTTAAACACGTGACTCGCGGCGAGCCAACTTGGACAGGTCCTTTGCAAAACTCACCCCCAAGCTATTTATTTGTCCAGTGTATTATTAAATTCTACCCAAATTCTATTAATTATAAATGGATCTAATTTATATAAACCAAAGGAAATATTAATATTATTGTCAAAACTGCTTTTTATGAAACAAGATTCAATTATATTCCTGTCGACCATGGACTTGCTTGATACTACTTTCTCAACTTTTTGAAAATCAATTGGATGGTTAAAATCTCTTACATGAATAAATAGAGCATTGGAATCTTGTCCAGTTCTAATGCTATATTTATGTTGTTTTAATCTTAGTTCGAGATTTTTACCAGTTTGACCGTAATAAACTTTATCGCAAATTTTACAAGGAATCTTATAGACACATCCATCAGCATTTTGGGGGGAATTCTTAATCAAAAGTTTTTTTACTGTATCAAGATTTTTGAATACAACTTTAATATTAAAAGTCTTAAGAAGAGAAGGCATATCAACCAAGTTTTCATGGTAAGGGAGAACCAACATATTTTTAGTTGAATAAGGCTGGTTGCCCTTTTTTGGATTATAAAAAGTGTTCCTAGCAACTTTAAAAGATTTATCAATTACATTTCTTGGGTATTTTAAATCATTACCTATTTCATAAATTTTGGATATTTCCTCATCTATGAACTCAGGACTACAAATTCGTAAAGCTCTCAAAAACATTGATGAGAAAACAGACAGTTTGACTCTATCTTGATGCGAGGAATAATAGTGGACATAGGAACAGTTATTTGTAGGTTTTCTGTAAATTTTAAATTTGAATTCATTATTACCCTTAATAATTAAAACATCTAGAAAAGGCAATGAGTTATTTTCTTCAAACTCAACAGTAAAGTTTATAGAATGGGCTAAGCTATTTAATTTTCCAAGAAAATGGTGTATATCTACATTTTTGGGCATAAGACACAAAATATCATCAACATATCTGAACCATTTAGCTCTATTAGGGAGGATTGTGTTAAGCAACCTTGTTTCAAAAAATTCCATGTATAGGTTACTAAGAACAGGTGAAAGAGGATTTCCCATTGCCATACCAAACTTCTGAGTGTAAAACTTATCATTAAATACAAATTTTGCATCAACAATGCAAAGTTTAATAAGTTTAATGATAATAGGAACTGGCAATGGTAAATCATAGTTAGCGAGTTCTTCAGATAAGAAACTTAATAAATCATCAACAGGAACTTTCGTAAACAAGGAAGTAACATCAAAACTAACCATGTTAAAATCATTTAAGTCAGTCTAGGAGTTTAATTTATCAACCAAGTCTATGTTGTTTTTAACATTAAAGTTAGAAATTTTGCCAACAATAGGGCTCAAAATATCGACAAGCCATTTGGATAATTTATATGAAACTGACCCTATGGAGCTAATAATTGGTCTGACTGGATTCCCTGGTTTGTGTGTTTTTATTAGTCCATACATGTAAGGTAAAGATGGATTAGTGGAAGTAAATTGTTTGACTAATTCATCTTTGCCTTTCAGTAGAAGTTTTATTGTTTTATTGAAATTGCTGTTAACGGTTTCTAGGGGATTTTTCCTAAGTTTAGAATAGGTTTCAGTATCATCATTGCCTTTTCTAGATGTTTTAATTATTAAGGGTAATAATGAATTCAAATTTAAAATTTACAGAAAACCTACAAATAACTGTTCCTATGTCCACTATTATTCCTCGCATCAAGATAGAGTCAAACTGTCTGTTTTCTCATCAGTGTTTTTGAGAGCTTTACGAATTTGTAGTCCTGAGTTCATAGATGAGGAAATATCCAAAATTTATGAAATAGGTAATGATTTAAAATACCCAAGAAATGTAATTGATAAATCTTTTAAAGTTGCTAGGAACACTTTTTATAATCCAAAAAAGGGCAACCAGCCTTATTCAACTAAAAATATGTTGGTTCTCCCTTACCATGAAAACTTGGTTGATATGCCTTCTCTTCTTAAAACTTTTAATATTAAAGTTGTATTCAAAAATCTTGATACAGTAAAAAAACTTTTGATTAAGAATTCCCCCCAAAATGCTGATGGATGTGTCTATAAGATTCCTTGTAAAATTTGCGATAAAGTTTATTACGGTCAAACTGGTAAAAATCTCGAACTAAGATTAAAACAACATAAATATAGCATTAGAACTGGACAAGATTCCAATGCTCTATTTATTCATGTAAGAGATTTTAACCATCCAATTGATTTTCAAAAAGTTGAGAAAGTAGTATCAAGCAAGTCCATGGTCGACAGGAATATAATTGAATCTTGTTTCATAAAAAGCAGTTTTGACAATAATATTAATATTTCCTTTGGTTTATATAAATTAGATCCATTTATAATTAATAGAATTTGGGTAGAATTTAATAATACACTGGACAAATAAATAGCTTGGGGGTGAGTTTTGCAAAGGACCTGTCCAAGTTGGCTCGCCGCGAGTCACGTGTTTAACCGTTGTGGGATCTGATAGTGAGGTGCTGGCCGACCCCTTATATAGCTTCCTTGGATGCTTCACTTTCATAGTTCCTTGATAATGTGAGTAGTCACGAAAGCGCTTGGAATTTCTCTATTCTTTCAGAGTGGTTGTTTTGCATATTTTGAAATCACCTGTTTACTGTGATCTTATTGCATATATATATATATATATATATATATATATATATATATATATATATATATATATATATATATATATATATATATATATATATATATTTATATTCAATTTTTTATTATTTATTAACACATTGGCCTTCTCCTACCAAGGCAGGGTGGCTCAAAAAGAAAAACTTTCATTATCATTCACTCCATCACTATCTTGCGGAGGCGCGCTTACACTACAGTTACAAAACTGTAACACTAACACCCCTCCATCAGAGTGCAGACACTGTACTTCCTATCTCCAGGAGTCAAGTCCTGCCTGTCAGTTTCCCTGAATCCCTTCATAAATGTTACCTTGCTCACGTCAGCACGTCAAGTCTAAAAACCATTTGTCTCCATTCGCTCCTAACACACTATTACGACCCAGGATTCCAAATGGCCTGTTACCCCGGGTGTAATGGGAGCAAATAAACACAGTAGAAAAAGTTTAGACTTATATTATCCTTCACCAATTTAGAACAGCAATATGTACACTATGTACAGTGATAAGTATAGTGCACTCCACGGTAAGCAAAGCAGAAATAGAAGCCACAAGATAGCAGACCGTGCTTCAACCAGCTCTAGAATGGGAATGACAAGGGCAGACAGGAGAGCGGTACCCACATAACCTCTGCGATTGCCAAAACCATCTTCTTATTGGCTAGAACCTGGTCACTAGTTGAACGACGGGGCCCCATCATCAACTCTTAGCAACCTGGTTCGCTGGTTGGGGGAGATAGCCTGTAAATGAGGGTGTGTACATGCGCCGAATAAAGGTTACGTACTCTTTGCATGCCACACGCACTCACGCATGCTTCCTGAAAGTCAAAGCCCCTCGCATACAAAAACCTCCTTTACCCCCTCCCGCAAACCTTTCCTAGGCCGCCTTCCCTCCACTACAGATTCATACACTCTCGAAGTCATTCTGTTTTGTTCCATTCTCTCTACATGTCTGAACTACCTCAACAACCCCTCCTCAGCCCTCTGGATAATAGTTTTGGTAATTCCGCTCCTCCTAATTTCCAAACTACGAATTCTCTGCATTATATTCACACCACACATTGCCCTCAGATTCAACAACTCCACTGCCTCCAGCTTTCTCCTTGTTGCAACATTCACCACCCATGTTTCACTCCCATACAATTACACTCTCATACATTCCCCTCTTTGCGTCCATGGAGAGATTTCTTTGTCTCCACAGAATCCTCAGTGCACCACTCACCTTTTTTCTCCCTCATTTATATGTAGGTCGTGCCGAATAGGTAAAACTGGTCTAGAATTTTCTCTTAAACATTTAAAGATCATTTTTTTTATTTATGTTAAAGTAAAAATTAATAATTTTCTACCAAAAGTACCTTAGAAAACTTACGTAACCTTATTATAAGAAACGCAATTTAATTTATCCTAATCCAACTACATAGATACAATAATTTAATAATAAACAAACACCATGAAATATATTTTTTCGTTAGGTTCTGAATGATTTTTGCAAATTTATTGCATACTCAAATTTTCGCTTGCCTTATTTGGCAGGAATAGCTTTGCTATTTAAGCCAAAATAGCAAGTTTTACCTATTCGTGAAAACAGATGGAAATTCGAGAAAATGGAAGGCATAGATGTGACGGGAGAAAGAGACTACATAGCAGGTACACTTCAGTCTGGGGAACACAAAGTGGTCATTGCAGTGATGTATAATCCACCACAGAACTGCAGGAGGCCAAGAGAGGAATATGAAGAGAGCAACAGAGCAATGGTGGACACACTTGCTGAGGTGGCAAGAAGAGCTCACTCCAGCAGAGCAAAGTTGCTGGTTATGGGGGATTTCAACCACAGGGAGATTGACTGGGAAAACCTGGAGCCACATGGGGGTCCCGAAACATGGAGAGCCAGGATGTTGGACGTTGTGCTGGAAAACCTTTTGCACCAACATGTTAAGGACACTACCAGAGTGAGAGGGGAGGATAAACCAGCAAGATTGGACCTTGTGTTCACCCTGGGCAGCTCAGACATTGAGGACATCAAGTATGAGAGTCCCATAAGAGCTAGCGACCACGTGGTTCTGTGCTTTGAATACATAGTAGAGCTGCAAGTAGAGAGAATAACAGGAGTTGAATGGGAAAAGCCTGACTATAAAAGAGGGGACTACATAGGGTTGAAGAACTTCCTGCGGGAGGTCCAGTGGGACAGAGAACTGGCAGGAAAGCCAGTAAATGAAATGATGGAATATGTAACAACAAAATGCAAGGAGGCAGTGGAAAGGTTTATTCCCAAGGGTAACAGTAACAACGGGAAGACCAGAACGAGCCCCTGGTTTACCCGACGGTGTAAGGAGGCAAAAACAAAGTGCAATAGAGAATGGAAAAAGTACAGGAGGCAGAGAACACACGAAAATAGGGAGATCAGTCGCAGAGCCAGGAATGAGTACGCACAGGTAAGGAGGGAGGCCCAGCGACAGTATGAAAATGACATAGCATCGAGAATCAAGACTGACCCGAAACTGTTGTATAGCCACATCAGGAGGAAGACAACAGTCAAAGACCAGGTGATAAGATTAAGGACAGAAGGTGGAGAACTCACAAGAAATGATCAGGAGGTATGTGAGGAGCTGAACAGGAGATTTAAGGAAGTTTTTACAGTAGAGACAGGAAGGGCTGTGGGAAGACAGCACAGAAGGGAACATCAAGAGGGAATATACCAACAAGTGTTGGATGACATACGAACAACTGAGGAGGAGGTGAAGAAGCTCTTAAGTGACCTTGACACCTCAAAGGCGATGGGACCGGAAAACATCTCCCCATGGGTCCTTAGAGAAGGAGCAGAGATGCTGTGCGTGCCTCTAACCACAATCTTCAACATATCCCTTGAAACTGGGCAACTACCTGAGAAATGGAAGACAGCTAATGTAGTCCCCATATTTAAGAAAGGAAACAGAAACGAGGCACTAAACTACAGACCTGTGTCTCTGACATGTATTGTGTGCAAAGTCATGGAGAAAATTATCAGGAGGAGAGTGGTCGAACACCTGGAAAGGAACAAGATTATAAATGAAAACCAGCATGGGTTCATGGAAGGCAAATCTTGTATCACAAACCTCCTGGATTTTATGACAAGGTAACAGATGTAAGACACGAGAGAGAGGGGTGGGTAGATTGCGTTTTCCTAGACTGCAGGAAGGCCTTTGTCACAGTTCCCCACAAGAGATTAGTGCAGAAGCTGGAGGATCAGGCGCATGTGAAAGGGAGGGCACTGCAATGGATAAGGGAATACCTGACAGGGAGGCAGCAACGAGTCATGGTACGTGAAGAGGTATCACAGTGGGCGCCTGTTACGAGCGGGGTCCCACAGGGGTCAGTTCTAGGACCAGTGCTATTTTTGATATATGTGAACGACATGATGGAAGGAATAGACTCTGAAGTGTCCCTGTTCGCAGATGACGTGAAGTTGATGAGAAGAATTAAATCGGACGAGGATGAGGCAGGACTGCAAAGAGACCTGGACAGGCTGGACATGTGGTCCAGTAACTTGCTTCCAGAATTCAATCCAGCCAAATGCAAAGTCATGAAGATTGGGGAGGAGCAAAGAAGACCGCAGACAGAGTATAGGCTAGGTGGACAAAGGCTACAGACCTCACTCAGGGAGAAAGACCTTGGGGTGACCATAACACCGAGCACATCACCGGAGGCACACATCAACCAAATAACCGCTGCAGCATACGGGCGCCTGGCAAACCTGATAATAGCGTTCCGATACCTTAATAAGGAATCGTTCAAGACACTGTACACTGTGTATGTTAGGCCCATACTGGAGTATGCAGCACCAGTCTGGAACCCACACCTGGTCAAGCACGTCAAGAGGTTAAAGAAAGTACAAAGGTTTGCAACAAGGCTAGCCCCAGAGCTCAAGGGAATGTCGTACGAGGAAAGGTTAAGGTAAATCGGGCTGACGACACTGGAGGACAGAAGGATCAGGGGAGACATGATAACGACATACAAGATACTGCGGGGAATAGACAAGGTGGACAGAGATAGGATGTTCCAGAGAGGGGACACAGGGACAAGGGGTCACAACTGGAAGCTGAAGACTCAGACGAGTCACAGGGACGTTAGGAAGTATTTCTTCAGTCATAGAGTTGTCAGCAGGTGGAAGAGCCTAGCAAGTGAAGTAGTGGAGGCAGGAACCATACATAGTTTTAAGAAGAGGTATGACAAAGCTCAGGAAGCAGAGAGAGAGAGGACCCAGTAGTGATCAGCGAAGAGGCAGGGGCAGGAGCTGAGTCTCGACCCCTGCAACCACAATTAGGTGAGTACAATTAGGTGAGTACACACACACATACACACAACAATTAATACGTAACTCTAGAAAGGGCAATAAGTGGAGAGAATAGCATAATTGGGAAAGATAAATGAGACTAAAATTGTGCCTACACGACGGATCTTTCAACCACACCCCCCCCCTAACCCTCCCTCCCTCACACACAAGCACAGACACACAAGGGTAGACACTCACACACTCACACACACACACACACACACACACACACACACACACACACACACACACACATACACACACACATACATAATCACATACACACACACACACCACACCACACACACACACCACACACACACACACCACACACACACACCACACACACACACACCACACACACACACACGCACCACACACACACACACACCACACACACACCACACATACACACCCCACACACACACTACACACACACACCACACACACACACACCACACACACACACATACAAACCACACACACACCACACATACACACCCCACACACACACCACACACACACACACACACACACACATACAAACCACACACACACCACACATACACACCCCACACACACACCACACACACACACACACACACACACACACACACACACCCTCCACCACTTGACACAAACACTTGACACAAACACGTACCCTCCCTCCCCTAACCCCCCCTTCCCTAACCACCTCACCTTAGTCACCTACCCCTCGCCAAACCACCTAACCCCTCCCCAAACCGTCTAACCCCTCCCATCTACCTCCCTCTCTCCAATAACCATCCTCCCCCTCCCCCATAACCATCCATCCCCTCTCTCCCTCAAACCATCTAACCCCCTCCCCCAACTATCTCTACCCCTCCAATAACCATCCATCCCCTCTCTCCCTCAAACCATCTAACCCCCTCCCCCAACTATCTCTACCCCTCCAATAACCATCCTCCCCCTCCCCCACAACCATCCATCCATCCATCCCCTCTCCTCCTAACCATCTATTCCCCTCCCCCTAACCACCCGTCCCCCCTTCTGTGGGGCAACGGGGGAACCTAGAACCAGGATGAGGACAAGGGGCTCCAAGGACGAATCTGGGAGGGAGGATTGGGAGGTAGAGCTCAAAAAAAGGGAGAAAGACTGGGGAAGGAGACTAGATGAGCTGGAAAGGAACATGGAAGAGAGGTTAGCAGCAGAATGCGGAAGGTGGAAGGAACAGGCCACAGCAGCAGAAATCAAGATAGATTAGAAGAGGAGCTGAGACATTTGAAACAGCACAGAGACAAAGATATTACAGAAGTAGCATCGGCAATGGCTACATCAATCACAGACAACAGGTCTGAAGGAAGCATGGAAACTAAACTGTATGCAGAGGTCCTGTCAAACCCACATGGGACCAAAACAAAGGCAGGGAGCACACTAGGACAGAATGAGAGGGTGGAAGACATTGAAGGAACTAGGACATGTGCAAGGACCTTACCAGATACCTGTGGGGGCCAGGAACAGGTGAGCAGGAAGGACAAACCAAGAAGAATAGGGGCCATAACTAGGGAAGGGACTGAAGGAAGGAACACTTCACGGGAAGAAACTAAAACACATCAGAGGATGCTATGGGAGTCACAGTGGGAGGTGGAAAGGGAGAGATCCGTGTTTGTCTATGGGCTAGACGAAGCTAAAGGGGAAACTTATGATGAAAGTAAGCAGGAGGAGAAAAAAGCGATTGAAGATATCATGAAGGTGATAGGCGAGGGGGACATGACCCAGGTGGCAAATTTTCGGAGAATTGGGTGGTTCACAAAGAAAAGGAATCGGCCTCTCAAAGTAATTTTCAAGGCAGAATCAACCCGAACCATGATCCTGCAGGAGAAAGCACAGCTGAGAGGCAAGCAGGAGTTCCGGAGTGTGTTCCTCGATCGAGACAGAACACAGGACGAAAGGAAGACGATGAAAGAGAGAGTTCAAAAACGAAAGGAGAAATGGGAGGAAATGAAAAAGGAGAGCAGAATAACCCAGGATCAAATGGAAGGACAAGCACACCCCCCAGAAACACCTGCAGAAGGACTCCAGCCACGACACCCCCAAGGCAACTGAACAATCCAAACCAACCATCACACACCGATCCCTCTGTTTCCACCCCCCGCACCACAGTTACAGTATTAGAACAGAAGTTGAAGGTTTGGTACACAAATGCAGATGGATTAACGAATAAACATGAGGAATGGCAAGAAAGAATCAATGAGAAGTCCCCAGACATCATAGCAGTTACAGAAACAAAACTCACGGAGACAATAACAGATGCAATCTTCCCACCAGGATACCAGATCATGAGGAAAGATAGAAGGGGCAGGGGGGGAGGTGGGGTTGCTCGGCTCGTAAAAAACAGATGGAAATTCTAGAAAATGGAAGGCATAGATGAGACAGGAGAAAGAGACTACATAGCAGGTACACTTCAGTCTGGGGAACACAAAGTGGTCATTGCAGTGATGTATAATCCACCACAGAACTGCAGGAGGCCAAGAGAGGAATATGAAGAGAGCAACAGAGCAATGGTGGACGCACTTGCTGAGGTGGCAAGGAGAGCTCATTCCAGCAGAGCAAAGTTGCTGGTTATGGGGGATTTCAACCACAGGGATATTGACTGGGAAAACCTGGAGCCACATGGAGGTCCCGAAACATGGAGTGCCAGGATGCTGGACGTGGTGCTGGAAAACCTCATGCACCAACATGTTAAGGACACTACCAGAGTGAGAGGGGAGGATGAACCAGCAAGATTGGCCCTTGTGTTCACCCTGGGCAGCTCAGACATTGAGGACATCAAGTATGAGAGTCCCCTAGGAGCTAGCGACCACGGGGTTCTGTGCTTTGAATGCATAGTAGAGCTGCAAGTGGAGAGAATAACAGGAGTTGAATGGGAAAAGCCTGACTATAAAAGAGGGGACTACATAGGGTTGAAGAACTTCCTGCGGGAGGTCCAGTGGGACAGAGAACTGGCAGGAAAGCCAGTAAATGAAATGATGGAATATGTAACAACAAAATGCAAGGAGGCAGTGGAAAGGTTTATTCCCAAGGGCAACAGTAACAACGGGAAGACCAGCACGAGCCCCTGGTTTACCCGACGGTGTAAGGAGGCAAAAACAAAGTGCAATAGAGAATGAAAAAAGTACAGAAGGCAGAGAACACACGAAAATAGGGAGATCAGTCGCAGAGCCAGGAATGAGTATGCACAGGTAAGGAGGGAGGCCCAGCGACAGTATGAAAATGACATAGCATCGAGAATCAAGACTGACCCGAAACTGTTGTATAGCCACATCAGGAGAAAGACAACAGTCAAAGACCAGGTGATCAGATTAAGGACAGAAGGTGGAGAACTCACAAGAAATGATCAGGAGGTATGTGAGGAGCTGAACAGGAGATTTAAGGAAGTTTTTACAGTAGAGACAGGAGGGGCTGTGGGAAGACAGCACAGAAGGGAACATCAAGTGGGAATATACCAACAAGTGTTGGATGACATACGAACAACTGAGGAGGAGGTGAAGAAGCTCTTAAGTGACCTTGACACCTCAAAGGCGATGGGACCGGACAACATCTCCCCATGGGTCCTTAGAGAAGGAGCAGAGATGCTGTGCGTGCCTCTAACCACAATCTTCAACACATCCCTTGAAACTGGGCAACTACCTGAGAAATGGAAGACAGCTAATGTAGTCCCCATATTTAAGAAAGGAAACAGAAACGAGGCACTAAACTACAGACCTGTGTCTCTGACATGTATTGTGTGCAAAGTCATGGAGAAGATTATCAGGAGAGTGGTCGAACACCTGGAAAGGAACAAGATTATAAATGAAAACCAGCATGGGTTCATGGAAGGCAAATCCTGTATTACAAACCTCCTGGAGTTTTATGACAAGGTAACAGAAGTAAGACACGAGAGAGAAAGGTGGGTAGATTGCGTTTTCCTAGACTGCAGGAAGGCCTTTGACGCAGTTCCCCACAAGAGATTAGTGCAGAAGCTGGAGGATCAGGCGCATGTAAAAGGGAGGGCACTGCAATGGATAAGGGAATACCTGACAGGGAGGCAGCAACAAGTCATGGTACGTGAAGAGGTATCACAGTGGGCGCCTGTTACGAGCGGGGTCCCACAGGGGTCAGTTCTAGGACCAGTGCTATTTTTGATATATGTGAACGACATGATGGAAGGAATAGACTCTGAAGTGTCCCTGTTCGCAGATGACGTGAAGTTGATGAGAAGAATTAAATCGGACGAGGATGAGACAGGACTGCAAGAGACCTGGACAGGCTGGACATGTGGTCCAGTAACTTGCTTCTCGAATTCAATCCAGCCAAATGCAAAGTCATGAAGATTGGGGAGGGGCAAAGAAGACCGCAGACAGAGTATAGGCTAGGTGGACAAAGACTACAGACCTCACTCAGGGAGAAAGACCTTGGGGTGACCATAACACCGAGCACATCACCGGAGGCACACATCAACCAAATAACTGCTGCAGCAAACGGGTGCCTGGCAAACCTGAGAACAGCGTTCCGATACCTTAATAAGGAATCGTTCAAGACACTGTACACTGTGTATGTTAGGCCCATACTGGAGTATGCAGCACCAGTCTGGAACCCACACCTGGTCAAGCACGTCAAGAAGCTAGAGAAAGTACAAAGGTTTGCAACAAGGCTAGTCCCAGAGCTCAAGGGAATGTCGTACGAGGAAAGGTTAAGGGAAATCGGACTGACGACACTGGAGGACAGAAGGGTCAGGGGAGACATGATAACGACATACAAGATACTGCGGGGAATAGACAAGGTGGACAGAAATAGGATGTTCCAGAGAGGGGACACAGGGACAAGGGGTCACAACTGGAAGCTGAAGACTCAGACGAGTCACAGGGACGTTAGGAAGTGTTTCTTCAGTCATAGAGTTGTCAGCAAGTGGAATAGCCTAGCAAGTGAAGTAGTGGAGGCAGGAACCATACATAGTTTTAAGAAGAGGTATGACAAAGTTCAGGAAGCAGAGAGAGAGAGGACCCAGTAGCGATCAGTGAAGAGGCGGGGCCAGGAGCTGAGTCTCGACCCCTGCAACCACAATTAGGTGAGTACACACACATTTATATATATATATATATATATATATATATATATATATATATATATATATATATATATATATATATATATATATATATATATATATATATATATATATATATGAACTGTTTCTTGTAAATATTATGAATTTATAACGATTACATTGCCCAAGTAAAATTTCTTTTCCCTCTTAGAAAAGCCTTTATTACAATTTTTAGTGGTTATTTTATTGCAAAATACCATCCATGCTGTTTATGAGGCATAATCAGAGGAAGACACATTAATAATTAGTTGTTTACAAGCGTCTTTCCGAAGACCATAAACATGACAGTCACATGTTGATATACTGATTCATAACAACTCGGCCACACAACACTGCAAAGTTGTGTGACATTACCTGGCTCACACTCACAACAAATCATTGAATTCTCATGTTCCTTCTGAGCTCAGTCGACAACAGTGTAATCACAAGATATTAATGTTTACTCGTATACCACTTCAAGTTTATCTCACACACGCTCACACATTCTCCACACTTTCAATTTACCTTAGATACAACATCCTCTTCATAACTTCCGTCCAAACTAAACGACCAATTTATCTCAACAACCCTCTCTCTGCTTTCTGATTTAATTCCTTCACATCAAAACACCGACTTCAATTTTGTTCCCATATATTTTTCACAAACTATTCCCGACACATTTATACCTTCCATCATCGTAAGTACTATGCGAATTTCTCTCGGTTTTAAGCAAATTCCTCGATTTACGTCATTTACGTTTGGTTAGTTCGGTTACTTTAGGTTAGATAAGATTAGCTTTAGGTTAACTAGGGTAGATTGTCGTATGTTAACAAAAATAATCCATTTAAAATATATCCTAATGCTGAAAACAGGACCCATCGTGCGAAGAAGACTCATGGTACAGATAATCACCTTTTAAGAGGCACGTAAGTTTCCCTGTCTCCTAATATCATGTTTATTTTTCCCATATAATCTACGTTGTCTATAATTACTATCCCGTTTGCTTTTGTCTGCTTTCGTAAGATGAAGTCCAGGATCTTTCATTAATTCATGGTATAACTTAAATCTATAAGGACAAAAAAATCAAACCTCTGCAACATCAGACCCGTGCAACATCAACCCCTGCAACATCAGACTTCTGCAACATCAGACCCCTGCAACATCAGATCTCTGCAACACCAGACCCCTGCAACATAAGACCCGTTCAACATCAACTCCTGCAACATCAACCCCTGCAACAGACCCCTGCAACATCAACCCCTGCAACATCAACCCATGCAACATCAGACCGCTGCAACATCAACCCCTGCAGCATCAGACCCCTGCAACATCAGACCCCTGCAACATCAGACCCCTGCAACATCAGACCCCTGCAACATCAGACCTCTGCAACATCAGACCCCTGCAACATCAGACCCGTGCAACATCAACCCCTGCAACATCAACCCCTGCAACATCAGACCCCTGCAACATCAGACCCCTTCAACATCAGACCCGTTCAACATCAACCCCTGCAACATCAGACCCCTGCAACATCAGACCCGTGCAACATCAACCCCTGCAACGTCAGACCACTGCAACATCAGACCCCTGTAACATCAACCCCTGCAACATCAACCCCTGCAACATCAGACCCCTGCAACATCAGACCCCTGTAACACCAACCCCTGCAACATCAACCCCTTCAACATCAGACCCCTGCAACATCAGACCCGTGCAACATAAACCCCTGCAACATCAAGCCCTGCAACATCAGACCCCTGCAACATCAGGCCCGTGCAACATCAACCCCTGCAACATCAGACCCCTGCAACATCAGACCCCTGTAACATTAACCCCTGCAACATCAGACCCCTGCAATATCAGACCTCTGTAACATCAACCCCTGCAACATCAGACCCCTGCAACATCAACCCCTGCAACATCAACCCCAGTAACATCAGACCCCTGCAACATCAACCCCTGCAACATCAGACCCCTGCAACATCAGACCCCTGTAACATCAACCCCTGCAACATCAGCCCCTGCAACATCAGACCCCTGCAACATCAACCCCTGCAACATCAGACCCCTGCAATATCAGATCCCTGCAACATCAGACCCCTGCAACAACTCCTGCAACATCAACCTCTGCAACATCAGACCCCTGCAACATCAGACCTCTGCAACATCAGACTCCTGCATCAGACCTCTGCAAAATCAGACCTGTGCATCAACCACTGAAACATCAGACCCCTGTAACATCAACCCCTGCAACATCAGCCACTGCAACATCAGACCCCTGCAACATCAACCCCTGCAACATCAGACCCCTGCAACATCAACCTCTGCAACATCAGACCCCTGCAACATCAGACCTCTGCAACATCAGACCCGTGCAACATCAACCTCTGCAACGTCAGACCCCTGCATCAGACCTCTGCAACATCAGACCCGTGCATCAACCCCTGCAACATCAGACCCCTGCAACATCAGACCCATGCAACATCAACCCATGCAACATCAACCCCTGCAACATCAACCCCTGCAACATCAGACCCCTGCAATATCAGATCCCTGCAACAACCCCTGCAACATCAACCTCTGCAACTTCAGACCTCTGCAATATCAAACCTCTGCATCAGACTCCTGCATCAGACCTCTGCAAAATCAGACCTGTGCATCAACCCCTGCAACATCAGACCCCTGCAACATCAGACCCCTGCAACATCAGACCCCTGCAACATCAGACCCATGCAACATCAACCCCTGCAACATCAAACCCCTGCAACATCAGACCCCTGCAATATCAGATCCCTGCAACATCAGACCCCTGCAACATTAACCCCTGCAATATCAGACCCCTGCAACATCAACCATCAACCTGGTGTTGATGGTCCTCTTTCTGGTGTCAAGCTTATCCTCACTGCCCTCTCTCCGAGCGTTGAGGTCTAGCTTTGGGGACTGTTATTCTTCATCTCTTCATAAATTTCCAATTTTCTCCAGTACGTCTACCACCCACTTTCACACTCTCGCAACTCGCTCCCACATTCTTGTAACTCGCTCCCACACTCTTGCAACTCACACCGGCACTCTTACAGCTCACTTTCAAACTCTTGCAACTCGCTCCCACACTCTTGCAACTCACTTCCACATTCATGAAACTTATTCCCGCCGCAACACGCCTCGCTTCTAACCCTCTTAAAACTCACTCGCACATCCCTAAAATTCAATCCCACGTCCCTACATCTCCCATACCTTCCAACTCAGTCGCATATCCATACATTCCCATTCCCATATAACTACCTCTGTCATACATACAACCTTACAATTCACTCCCACATCAGCACAACTCACTGAGACATCCCCTACACCTATGAAACTCCCTTCCACACTATAACAACTCACTCCAACATCTCACTCTCACACTCCTGCAACTCCCCCCTACACTCCTTGCAACACATTCCAACACGACAAACGAAATCATAATAACAAGATTACAAATGAACCACGGTACGGGTGGGGTTAGAACCCATGGCAAGTGAGTCGAAAATCCCCAGGCCAGTGCATAAGCCACTGGACCAGCTGGCTACAATAAGATTCGTCCAACTAGGTATATTTATACCTAGAAAGGTTAGCACAGGCTTCCCTGTGACTACGAATGTAAGTTTTTATAGACGAATCTCCTGGCAGAGTGGCCGTGACAAACTCTACCTCAAGTCCACTTAAAGCAGTCATCATCACTCACGAAATCGTAATAAAATGATTGCAAACAAGCCATGGTATTGGTGAGGTTAGAACCTAGTTGGGTGTATCCTCTAGTAGTTAGCTGGCTCAGTGGCTAACGCACTGCCCTGGGTTCTAACCCCATTCGTACTGTGGTTTCATTCCATCACCCCTACAACTCATTACAATAACAGTGAAACTCACCCCAGCACCACTGCATCTTCCTCTAAAACCACCAAAATTCTCTCAATGGCTTTAAACTCACTATTACAATTACAACTCACTCCCACACCCTTACAAATCACTCCCACCCCTTACAATTTAACACCCATTTATCTCTCTCGCTTATTCAAACAACGTCCTCCTACACCGTAGCAACTCACCCCCATACCATTGCAACTCACTCCAACAATCCTTCACATCGCTCCCACTTCCCAACAACTCACTCGCACAACACTACAACTCACTCCTGTAACCCTATAATTCATTCTTAAACGGTTAACCAACTCATGCATCCCTAAAACTCCTGCAACCCAACAACTCACTCCTGCAATGCTTCAACTTTTTTCCTCAGCCTTATAACACCCAAAACCCATATGAAGGCAGAAACATTAGTAAAAGGTTGTTTGTTTATTTTACCCACCAAATTAAGGTCCAGTTCTGTTGCTTATTTACGTAACTTTGATAAGTGTTCATTACAGTTAATGTTCCAACATTATAAATGATAATTAGGTACTCAATAACCATGAAGGAAATACTGCAGTTGCTTATTTGTTTACAAGTTTAGCAAGTACTCTGGGACAAGTGATGCCCAGGTAATGTGATGTTAGAGTCCCAAGTATCGCGACGCAGCAGCTGACATCAGAAAGAGTACTTAGGAATGTGAAGTTTCGATTTTTTTTCTTGATGGAGACAGATTAGAAAGAACATTTAATGGACCAAAAATTAGCAATAACAATGAAAAAAAGGAATACGTTATAAATATAAGTGGGCAGAATGAAAAAAAAATGAAGCTCTCGGAATTTTTTTTCAGTACAGGCATAACGTGGTGCTCAGGTATCTAATTATATATTTTTCTCCTCCCTTCCCCTTTCCAATGCTTCCACACAAATACAATAGCTCAATGTCCCGTAGCTCGGTTGGTAAAGCACTCAGCTCACACAATGAGTGTCCGTAGCTCGTTCCCCGGTACCAGTGGAAACATTGGGTGTGTTTCTTTACATCTGCTGCCCCTGTTCATCAAGAGGCAAATAGGTACCTGGGTGTTAGCCGAATGGTGTGCGTCGCATCCTGAGGGGTGATAGTAATAGGGCTGGGACCTTGATATGAGCTGAGGCAGGATAATAGCTCATAGCCTGCAAAATTGATTTGTGGAAACAAGCCACATTTAAGCTCTTTCACTTCACTTATACTTCCGCAAAACCCATTCATTGCTAAATACACAATAACAATCTGGGTTGAAAAACCTTCCTACTTAATCATCTCCTCATGGCCATTCTCGACTGTCTCAACATATTCCCCGCCCTCCCCTCCTCACTGTTCTTATCTATGGAAGCATGTTAATCACAAATCAGCTTAAAGTAATAGCCAAGCTAGTCGCTGTATGTTAAATAAAAATAAATGGTTAAATGAATGAATGGCGCTGGTTTAAGCTTCAACAGAGATAAAACTGAGAGAATGGCAGATGCTATATTCCTTGCTGGATACCACAAACACATGAGAGTAAGAGAAACAAGAGGTGTAGGGGAACATTTGAGGAGGAAACAGAGCAAAACAGAGAAGAATTAAATCATTACTTGACAGGTACATTCATGACCTGAAATCAAAGTTATGCACAACCTACAGGGATGTAAGAGAATGCACACAAATACACACACACACACACACACACACACACACACACACACACACACACACACACACACACACACACATACACACACACTGCATTTTTTTTGGACTGCAAGAAGGCCTTCGACACAGTTCCTCACAAGAGGTTACTGCAAAAGATAGAGGATCAGGCACACATAACAGGAAAGGCACTGCAATGGATCAGAGAATACCTGACAGGGAGGCAACAACGAGTCATGGTACGTGATGAGGTGTCAGAGTGGGCGCCTGTGACAAGGTCTCCACTACATCGCTTCCCAAACTATTCCACTTCCTGACTACTCTGTGGCTGAAGAAATACTTCCTAACATCCCTTAGATTCATTTGTGTCTTCAGCTTCCAACTGTGTCCCCGTGTTGCTGTGTCCAGTCTCCGGAACATCCTGTCTTTGTAAACCTTGTCAATTTCTCTCAGTATTTTGTAAGTCGTTATCATGTTATCGTTGTACAGGGTCCGTTCAGGACCCTGTACACCGTGTACGTTAGGCCCATATTGGAGTATGCGGCACCAGTTTGGATCCCACACCTAGCCAAGCATGTAAAGAAACTAGAGAAAGTGCAAAGGTTTGCAACAAGACTAGTCCCAGAGTTAAGAGATATGTCCTATGAGGAGAGGTTAAGGGAAATCAACCTGACGACACTGGAGGACAGGAGAGATAGGGGGGACATGATAACGACTTACAAAATACTGAGAGGAATTGCCAAGGTGGAAAAAGACATGATGTACCAGAGACTGGACACTGCAACACGGGGACACAGTTGGAAGCTGAAGACACAGATGAATCAAAGGGATGTTAGGAAGTATTTCTTCAGCCACAGAGTAGTCAGGAAGTGGAATAGTTTGGGAAGCGATGTAGTGGAGGCAGGATCCATACATAGCTTTAAGCAAAGGTACGATAAAGCTCATGGTTCAGGGAGAGTGACCTAGTAGCGACCAGTGAAGAGGCGGGGCCAGGAGCTTGGACTCGACCCCTGCAACCTCAACTAGGTGAGTACAACTAGGTGAGTACATACACACACACACACACACCAGGTCTCCCACTTCCCCAACCCCAATATACTTCCCAGACCACAGTCTTAGAAAGGAAGTTGAAGGTGTGGTATACAAATGCAGATGGAATAACAAACAAGTATGAGGAGTGGCACGAAAGAATCAAAGAGACATCCCCAGACATAATAGCACTCACAGAAACAAAACTCACCAGAATAATAACAGATTCAATCTTTCCATCCGGATATCAAATCTTCAGGAAAGACAGAGGGAGGAGAGAGGGAGGAGGAGTTGCACTGCTCATTAAAAACCAGTGGGGTTTTGAGAAAATGGAAGGAATGGATGGCATGGGCGAAAGGGACTACTTAGTAGGAACAATCCAGTCTGAGGGACATAAGGTGATAATTGCAGTAATGTACAACCCACCACAGAACTGCAGGAGGCCAAGAGAAGAATACGATGAGAGCAACAGAGCAATGATCAACACACTAGCCGAGGTGGCCAGGAGAGCACACATGGGGGGAGCAAAGTTACTAGTTATGGGTGATTTCAATCACAAGGAGATTGAGTGGAAAAACCTGGAGCCCCATGGGGGTCCCGAAACATGGAGAGCCAAGATGATGGATGTGGTACTGGAGAACCTCATGCATCAACATGTTAGAGACACTACCAGAGAGAGAGGAGAGGATGAACCAGCAAGGTTGGACCTTGTATTCACCATGAGTAGTTCGGACATCGAGGGTATCATGTATGAAAGGCCCCTGGGAGCTAGTGATCATGTGGTTCTGTGCTTCGACTACATAGTTGAGCTCCAATTGGAGAGAGTAGCAGGAATAGGCTGGGAAAAACCAAACTACAAAAGGGGGAACTACTCAGGCATGAGGAACTTCCTTCAAGACATTCAGTGGGAGAGGGAACTGACAGGAAAACCAGTACAAGAAATGATGGACTATGTAGCAACAAAATGCAAGGAGGCAGAGGAGAGGTTTGTTCCCAAGGGAAACAGAAACAATGGGAAGAACAGAACGAGTCCTTGGTTCACCCAAAGGTGTAGGGAGGCAAAAACTAGGTGTACTAGAGAATGGAAAAGGTACAGAAGACAGAGAACTCAGGAAAATAAAGAAATCAGCCGAAGAGCCAGAAACGAATATGCACAGATAAGAAGGGAGGCTCAGAGACAATATGAAAATGACAGCATCAAAAGTAAAGACTGACCCGAAGCTGTTGTACAGCCACATCAGGAGGAAAACAACAGTCAAGGACCAGGTAATCAGACTGAGGAAGGTGATGGGGAATTCACAAGAAACGACCGAGAGGTATGTCAGGAGCTCAACACAAGATTTAAAGAGGTATTTACAGTGGAAACCAGTAGGACTCCAAGAAATCAGAACAGGGGGGCACACCAGCAAGTGCTGGATGAGGTACATATAACCAAGGAGGAGGTGAAGAAGCTGCTATGCGAACTTGACACCTCAAAGGCGGTGGGACCAGACAACATCTCTCCATGGGTCCTTAAAGAGGGAGCAGATATATTGTGTGAGCCATTAACAAAGATCTTCAACACATCATTTGAAACTGGGCAACTCCCTGAGGTATGGAAAATGGCAAATGTAGTCCCAATTTTTAAAAAGGGAGACAGACATGAGGCACTAAACTACAGACCTGTATCACTAACGTGTATAGTATGCAAGGTCATGGAGAAGATCATCAGGAGAAGAGTGGTGGGGCACCTGGAAAGAAACAAGTGTATAATTGACAACCAGCACGGTTTCTGGGAAGGAAAATCCTGTGTCACAAACCTACTAGAGTTTTATGACAAGGTGACAGAAGTAAGACAAGAGAGAGAGGGGTGGATCGACTGCGTATTTTTGGACTGCAAGAAGGCTTTCGACACAGTTCCTCACAAGAGGTTACTGCAAAAGCTAGAGGACCAGGCACACATAACAGGAAAGGCACTGCAATGGATCAGAGAATATCTGACAGGGAGGCAACAACGAGTCATGGTACGCGACGAGGTGTCAGTGTGGGCGCCTGTGACAAGCGGGGTTCCACAGGGGTCAGTCCTAGGACCTGTGCTGTTCTTGGTATACGTGAACGACATAACGGAAGGGATAGACTCAGAAGTGTCCTTGTTTGCAGACGATGTGAAGTTAATGAGAAGAATCGAATCGGACGAGGATCAGGCAGGACTACAAAGAGATCTGGACAGGCTACAAGCCTGGTCCAGCAACTGGCTCCTTGAATTTAACCCTGCCAAATGCAAAGTCATGAAGATTGGGGAAGGGCAAAGAAGACCGCAGACACAATATAGTTTAGATGGCCAAAGACTGCAAACCTCACTCAAGGAAAAAGATCTGGGGGTGAGTATAACACCGAGCATATCTCCTGAGGCGCACATCAATCAGATAACTGCTGCAGCATACGGGCGCCTGGCAAACCTACGGATAGCGTTCCGATACCTCAGTAAGGATTCGTTTAAGACTCTGTACACCATCTACGTCAGGCCCATACTGGAGTATGCAGCACCAGTTTGGAATCCACACCTAGTCAAGCACGTCAAGAAATTAGAGAAAGTGCAAAGGTTTGCAACAAGACTAGTCCCAGAGCTACGGGGATTGTCCTATGAAGAAAGGTTGAGGGAAATCGGCCTGACGACACTGGAGGCCAGGAGGGTCAGGCGAGACATGATAACGACATATAAAATACTGCGCGGAATAGACGAGGTGGACAAAGACGGGATGTTCCAGAGATGGGACACAGACACAAGAGGTCACAATTGGAAGTTGAAGACTCAGATGAATCAAAGGGATGTTAGGAAGTATTTCTTCAGTCATAGAGTAGTCAGGCCATGGAATAGCCTAGAAAGTGATGTAGTAGAGGCAGGAACCATACATAGTTTTAAGGCGAGGTATGATAGAGCTCATGGGGCAGGGAGAGAGAGGACCTAGTAGCAATCAGCGAAGAGGCTGGGCCAGGAGCTGTGACTCGACCCCTGCAACCACAAATAGGTGAGTACAAATAGGTGAGTACACACAAACACACACACTCACACAGCGCAAGACTGGACCTTATATTCACCTTCAACAGTCAGACATAGGCGAAATAACACAAGAAACGCCTCTAGGTGCTAGCGATCATATGGTCTAGAGTTTCGAATTCATAGATGTGGCATGCAAAGAGTACGTTACACTTTATTTGGCGTATGTACACACTCCGATATAAGCTGCCTCCCAACCACAGAACCGGGTGTTAAGGGTTTAACGATCTTCTGGGGCCCCATCGTTAAATCCGTACCTTGGTTCACTGACCAAAGACGAGCCCACCAAGTGCTGAGACGATGTGTATCACCCATGGTCAGCATTTGTCAGACTCGCCTCTAGCTGGTTGAAGCACGGTGCTCTTTATCACCGTGTGGTACACTGATATTCCACTCCTGTACATAGTGTATATCAATGTATATAGCTGTACATAAACATTTGGTGAAGGAAAATATAAGTTAGATATATTTTGTTTTACTCCAACCCATTATGATCAGGTCAAAAGGCCATTATTACCTGTGTTCGAAATGATATTAGAGTTAACAATAGAATGAGGTAATATGAGAAAGACGGGAGAAACCAAACTTTAGAAAAGGAACTACACACACATGTGGCAATTCCTACATGAGGTGCAGTGGATAAGAGAGCTAGATGGAAAGACAGTAAACAAAATTATGGAGAGCAGAGAAGTTCGTGCCAAGTGGCAACAGAAACAATGGGAAGAACAGAATGAACTCATTGCTCACCCAGAGGTGCGGAGAGGCCAAAGCCAAGTGTAATAGAGCATGGAAAAAGTATAGAAAGCAAAGGATTTGGAAAAACCGGAAGTTGATCCAAAGAGCCAGAAATTAATATACATGGATAAAGAGAGAGGTTCAGCAGCAATACAAGAATGCCATAGCATCAAATGTCAAATCTGATTCAAAGTTGTTATACAGCCACATCAGGAGGAAAACAACAGTCAAGGACCAGGTGATCGAGAAGAGGAGGGAAGCTATCAGGGAGTGACCAGAAAGCGTGTGAGGAGCTCAGCTCAAGATTGGGGGAGGTATTCACAGTAGAGGCAGAGAGGCTTCCATCAAAACGAGGTAGTATGGTGCATCAGCAAGTGCTGGACACGCTGTACACATCTGAGGAGGTGACAAAACTTCTAGGCGATCTAGTTACCTCGAAGGCGGTGTACCCACATAGCATCACACCGTGGGTCCTGAGAGGGGAATCAGATGCGCTATGTGTGCCACTTACAATAATCTTCAATAAATCTATTAAAACAGGGTTATTGTCTGTGTGGGGAAGACAGCAATTATAGTCCCAATTTTTAAGAAAGGAGACAGACAGGGAGTACTGAACTACAGACCTATGTCGCTGGCATGTATAGTACATAAAGTTATGAAAAATATTATAAGGACACCTAGAAAGGAAGGGACTCGTGCTTGACATTCAGCATGGCTTCAGGGAAGGAAAATTCTGCATCACAAACCTACTGGGGGATTGGCCTGTATGTCAAAGAGTCGCTCATTTGCACGGAGATTCTGAACATCACAAATGATGTAGTTGAAGTTCTAACAGTTAAAACCGAGAACCAAAACTTAGTCATTGTGCTTATATATAAGCCGCCAGATGCAACTTCCCAACAGTTCAAGGAACAGCTTCTGAAAATTGACCATTGTCTGGAAAACCTTCCAGCCCCATCTCCGAAAATCTTGCTGCTTGGTGATTTCAATCTAAGATATACAAAACTGAAGAATAAAGCAAGTAATGTATTAGCAGAAATAATCCTTTAAGGCAGCTCAGATGAAAAGTCACACAAACATGAGCTGCTGAATTTCTGCAATAAACACACCCTAAGTCAGCAGATAGTGGAGCCAACAAGACTGGAGAACACACTAGACCTTATTTTCACTAGTAATGAGGACCTGTTAAGAAACATAACAATACAAAAAAACTAATTCTGATCACAATCTAATCGAAGTCGAGACTTACATGCACAGAGGTCCTGACCAGCAAAATGCATACAGCTATAAGGGTGCCTTCACCAAATTTAACTTCAACAACAAGAACATCGACTGGAACCAGGTAAATCATGTCTTAAATGAAACATGATGGGGAGATGTCTTAAATAATGTGGACCCTAACTGGTAGTGCCTCGAAAAGATCAACTTTCTGGTAGCTGAAATATGTTCAAGGAATATTCCCCTAAGAAAAGAGAGAGACTCCCTCTACAGGAGAAGGCGAAGAATTACTGGACTCCTCTTTAATGCTAGATTATCTGAAACATAGAAGGAAGAGCTAACCAGGGAAGTGGAAAATATTTAGCTTAAGTTAATGGAGAGACAAGAGGAGCTTAAAGCGATTAGTGAAATTGAATGAAACTCGAAATATTTCTTTTCATATGCGAAAAACAAGGCAAAACCCACATCTTGTATGGGGCCCCTGCTCAGACAAGAGGGATCTTACCAAGATGACAACGAAGAAATGAGTGAGATTATTAAATCTCAGTACGACTCTGTGTTTAACGAGCCACTAATCAGTCTAAAGATAGACAATCCAAATAATGTTTTCATGAATGAACCTCAAAACCCTGTCAATGTATGCCAAATTTCTGACATAACCCTAACTCTACTAGACTTTAAGAAAGCTATTGACAACATGCCCATGCACTCAGCCCCAGGCCCAGACTCTTGAAACTCTGTGTTCATTAAGAACTGCAAGAAACCAATCTTGCGAGCTCTAAGTATGCTATGGAGAAGGAGCATAGACACAGGTGAGATTCCACAGTCACTAAAAGCAACGGATATAGCATCACTCAATAAAGGTGGCAGCAAATCATTAACTAAGAACTATAGACCAATAGCTCTGACGTCCCACACCATAAAAATCTTTGAAAGAGTTCTAAGGAGAAGGATTGCAAACAACTTGGATACCCAACAATTGCACATACTAGGATCTGCATGAGTGTGTCATCTATTGAGGACACGGAAAATCTCCAAGATGATATAAACTAATTTTTCCAATGGGTAACAGAGAACAATATGATGTTCGGTGAAGACAAATTCAGACTACTCCGTTATGGAAAACTGGAGGAAATAATAACTAGAACTGAGTATACTACAAACTCCAATCACACAATAGAGCGGAAAAGTAATGTGAAGGACCTGGGTGTGGTAATGTCTGAAGACCTCACCTTCAAGGATCACAACAATGCCACTATCACATCTGCGAGGAAAATGATAGGATGGATAATTCAAGGCAACATTCAGGACAACATTCAAGACAAGATATTGCAAACCAATGATGATCATTTTTAAATCACTTGCTCTCTCTAGGGTGGGATACTGCTGTACATTAACATCTATATTAAAGGCAGCTGAAATCGCAGATCTAGAGAATTTACAGAGAACCTTTACTGCACATGTAAGTTCCATCAAACTCCTTAAGTACTGGTAATGCTTGGAAGCACTTGACTTGTACTCACTGGAGTGTAGGCGAGAGAGATACAACATAATCTACACCTGGAAAATCCTAGAGGGACTGGTTCCCAATCTGCACATGCAAATCACTCGCTACGAAAGCAAAAGACAAGGCAGGCGATGCAACATACACACGTTGAAAAGTAGAGGCGTCATTATTACACTAAGAGTAAACATGATAAGTGTCAGCGGCCCAAGACTGTTCAACAGCCTTCCACCAGCCATAAGGGGAATTACCAATAGACCCCTGGTTGTCTTCAAACGGGAGTCAGATAGATACATAAAGTCAGTGCCGGATCAGCCGAGCTGTGGTTCGTATGCGGGACTACGTGTGACCAGCAGTAACAGCCTAGCTGATCAGGCCCTGATGCACCGGGAGGCCTGGTCATGGACCGGGCCGCGGGGGCGTTGAACCTCGGAATACCCTCCAGGTAGGTAGGTAAGGACACGATAAGGTAACAGAAGACAGTAGAGATAGAGATGGGTAGTCTGTATTGACTGTCAGAGAATATCTGACAGGAAGGAAACAACGTGCGTTGGTACCTAAGTGTCAGAGTGGGTGCATGTGTCAAGTGTGGTTCCACAAAGGGTCAGTCCTAGGTCCACTGCTGTTGCTAGTATATGTTAATGTTATGACAGAAGGGACAGATTCAGAGGTGTCCCTTCGGTAGACGATGTACTCACCTAGTTATGGTTGCAAGGGTCGATTCACAGCTCCTGGCTCAGCGTCTTCCAAGGTCGCTACTAGGTCACTCTTCCTGCTCCATGAGCTTTATCATATCTCTCCTTGAAGTTATGTATGGATCCTGCCTCCAATACATCACTTCCAGGACTATTCTACTTCCTGACAACTCTGTGATTGAAGAAATACTTCCTAAAACCCCCGTGATTCATCTGAGTCTTCAACTTCCAACTGTAACCCTTTGTTGCTGTGTCCCATATTTGGAACATCAGGTCTCTGTCCACCTTGTCGATTCCTCTCAGAATTTTATGTCGTTATCTTATCCCCCTTATCTCTCCTGTTCTCCAGTGTCGTCAGGTCGATTTCCTTTAACTTCTCCTGGTGGAGCATACCTCTTAGCTCTGGGGCTAGTCTTGTTGCAAACCTTTGCACTTTCTCTAGTTTCCTTATGTGCTTGCCTAGGTGTGGGTTCCAAGCTTGTGCCGCATATTCCAACATGGGCCTAATGTACACAGTGTACAGGGTCCCTACTGATTCCTTATTAAGATGTCAGAATGCTGTTCTTAGGTTTGCTAGGTGCCCGTATGCTGCAGCAGTTATTTGGTTGATGTGCGCCTCAGGAGATGTGCCTGGTGTTATACTCGCCCCAAGATCCCTTTCTGTGAATGAGGTTTACAGTCTCTGGCCCCCTAGACTGTACTCCGTCTGCTGTCTTCTTTGCCCTTCCTCAATCTTCATGACTTTGCACTTGGTGAGGTTGAACTCCAGGAGCCAGTTGCTGTACCAGGCCTGCAGCCTGTTCAGATCCCTTTGTAGTTCTTCCTGGTCCTTGTCTGATTGAATTCTTCTCAACTTCACATCATCAGCAAACAGGGACAGTTTGCAGTCTATTCCTTCCGTCATGCCGTTCACCGGTCCTAGGACTGACCCTGTGGAACCCCGCTCGTCACATTCGCTCACTCTGACACCTCGCCACGTACCAGGTATTCGCTTATCCATTGTAGTGTCTTCAATGTTATCTCTGCCTGTTCCTCCAGCTTTTGCACTAATCTCTTGTGTGGAACTGTATCAAAGGAAATGCAACCTATCCACCCTCTCTCTAGTGTCTTACTGTTGTCTCCCTGCCATAAAACTCCAGTAGGTTTGTGACACAGGAGTTTCAACCACTGAAACCGTGTTGGCTGTCGTTGATAAGTTCATTCCTCCCTAGGCACTCCACCACTCTTCTCTTGATAATTTTTTCCAAGACTTTGCATACTATACATGTCAGTGACACTGGTCTGTAGTTTAACGCTTCGTGTCTGTCTCCTTTTTTAAAAATTAGGACTACATTTGCTGTCATCCATATCTCAGGAAGTCGCCCTGTTTCGATAGATATGTTGAAGATTTTTTTTAATGGTACACACAGCCCCTCTACTCCCTCAGGACCCATGGAGAGATGTTATCCGGCCCCATCGCCTTTGAGGTATCTAGCTCGTTTAGCAGCCTCTGTACTTCTTCCTCGGTTGTATGTATTGTGTCCAACACTAGA
>NC_091301.1:53687744-53801577 GCF_038502225.1 Cherax quadricarinatus
GGAGTTCAACTCCACCAAGTGCAAAGTCATGAAGAAGGCTGTCTGAGTGTCCTCGGACACTTGAGGCAACGGAACACTATCCTGCAAGTCTGAAGGTATAGGTGGGACACTGATGGGAGTGACAGAATTACCAGTGCCTGACCGCTCGGCTACGTTAATAAGTAATTCACGGATCTATAGGAACTTAATCTGAACTTCACATTTCGCAGCACTTTAACAAATCTCAAATACAAGCTGTGAGAACAAACACATTGCTCAAGGGCTAGGTATTGTCTTTCAGTCAGTAAGGGAATGTTAGTACTGTGGACTGATTCATATTGACTTTGACTGGAATGATACACTAAGTGAACGTTCAAAAGTGACTGGGACATCTTCTCAGTGAAAATACTCAAGTGCATAAGACAAGAAAAAATTAGAGAGAATGACACAGTAAGCTTAAATGGAAGAAAATGCTTAACTATTCTGCATAAGTAATTAAAAATTGACAAGTTACACAGTAAGCAAAGAACTCACACAAGAAGAATATGCAATTTAACAAACACTGAAAATCAAGAGAACTTTTACTTTGCTCAAATCTAATATGCTCAACTTTTACTTTAAATTGAATAAATGGCACAGTGAGTTGTCTTTACTTTCAATGCAACAAGGAAATACACAATAAAATGATAAAATGGACTCAATAAACTTGTGCAAAAATTAAAACAAACACACAATTCACTGAAATATAAAAAAAAATAAAATGACACAGAGTAAAATACTATGCACAGAACAGAGCATAAGAAACTGCACTGTAATAAACTCTAGCAATATATCAAATAATTGCTAATCAAAAAAAAGTATTGCACAACACTGCATAAAATTTTCTGCAAGAAAAACTTTAATAGCAACACAATATTTGCACAAGAATTATTGCAAAATGAGTCAATGTGCAATAATAAAAATTATAACACACAAGAAAAGAAATATATCAAGGAATGAACACTTTAACTCTTAACTGCACTTAAACAACAAGCAAAAGAACAATTTACTTTAAAAGGAGAACTTAAAAATTGCACTAAGAGTGAATTTGTTCAATAAAACATGAAAAATAATAGGTGCAAAAAATACATAAAACTGAGGGTTGAACACTTACAGCGATGCAGAACACAACACTTACAGTGATGCAGAACACAACACTTACAGTGATGCAGAACACAACACTTACAGTGATGCAGAACACAACACTTACAGTGATGCAGAACACAACACTTACAGTGATGCAGAACACAACACTTACAGTGATGCAGAACACAACACTTACAGTGATGCAGAACACAACACTTACAGTGATGCAGAACACAACACTTACAGTGATGCAGAACACAACACTTACAGTGATGCAGAACACAACACTTACAGTGATGCAGAACACAACACTTACAGTGATGCAGAACACAACACTTACAGTGATGCAGAACACAACACTTACAGTGATGCAGAACACAACACTTACAGTGATGCAGAACACAAAACATCAACATAAACACAGTACTAGAATTTTCTTGCAATGAAACTTGATGTGTGAAAAATTTTGTAAAAGAGATTTCTTGCTGGGACTTTAATAATGGCACTATTGTCTGTGGAAATAAGACAAATTAAACACTGGCTGAATAAAAGAATATGAACACAAGAATGTTCAACACACAGGGAACAAAACAAAAATACACAAATGCTAGGAAGAAAAAAAATTAACAGACAACACTGAGTTGTGATGCAGAATATGAGGTGAAAAATTTACTGAATTAATTCACTGGAATTCTGAAGTTTAAACACAAGTTCTATATTGCTCATATGTTGCACACACAACAAAGGAAACACTAAGTACTTACTTCAAGTGTATAAAAAGATACACAACACAACAGATATAAAATAATGCACGAAAATTAACACTGAATTAAGGAGATTAAAAGAAATTTATGCAATCAGTACATGATAAACACTGAGTCTGATCAAGAGTCACTGAATGTCACTAAGAAAAAAAATCACTGGGAACACAAAAGAAATGTCTCAACACTCGCAAATGTCTCAAAAAAAAAAATATTATCGCTGTAACACTTGAAGAATGAGATTGATGGATTGTTTATATCGTCCTCTGCACAGATGATCGTAGAATTGCGCTTAAATCGGCGAAGACAACACATAGGAGGCTTTTAAAGATGGCGCGACACACTCTAGCTCTTGACCCCCTATGTGGTCCTTAAAATATGGTACTACAACCCTTAGCAGTGCACCAAAACACTGATGAGGTAGGTGAGATGTAATGGCCGACTGTAGTTGGGTTTGTGGGTAATGGCTGAGCGAGGCGTCTGAGACCGGCAATGATGCGACACACGTGATCGTGAGTGGCTGGGCTTATGGGTTGAACGTCGTAAGCCTCACTGAGAACACCCACACTGCCGCGAAGATAATTCTAAGCCGGCTGGCTTAAAATAAACCCACGAAATACTACAACACCACAAGGATGAAAAAGAGCACTCAGAATGCTTGGAGCTTGAATCACAAGCGATGAAGACTACTCACGTGGCTTGCTTGAGTACTGGGGTAAGACACCTGGGTTAGTAGCTAGCTGGCTTATCTTAACCCTTCACACAGAATGGCTTGATAACTTCACACGATGAGCACAGCAGGGGTGGAAGCTGGCTTGGCAGGCAAAATAATTGGATGGAGTAGACTAGGCTGGACTGGACTCGGTTGTTCTGACTCCCCCACCACAGACTGGAAACTGGCTTATTTTGCAAACTCGGGTCAACCCCTCGGGAGTGATGCAAAAAAGCAGGAAACACTAATACAAAGAGACTGACCAGTGAATAACGTAGAAGCTGGTAGAGTAGCTGGCTTGAGGTAGCTGGCTGGGTGAATCTCGGTAGTCGGTAGGCCTACTGGTGACACGAAATGGCCGTCTTGCTGGTCGAAATTTTATCTCCAGAAATCGCTGTAATCGTCAGAATTACAGGCCCTCCGATGCCACCATTTATCGTAAGGGTTCTTAAATGGAGATATCACAGGTTGAAAGTAGACACACTTGTAGGATGGTAGCTATATTGTCAGTCTGAGTAGGTGGAGGATGGAGCCCACTGCCTTGCCTGTCTACGCCTGGATGGTCTGCCGCCGAGTGAGAGCGGGACAGAGGGATGAGCCTCCACGTGTGTATCCCGTGACGTCACACAAAGCCACAGGCCTACGAGGGGTCTCGTGTCTAAAGCACATGGATGATGCTACTGCTATGCTATATAATACTGGGAATACAGGGATCAGCAACTATGCTGACAAAGAAGACCTCAGACGGAGTACAGTCTAGGGGGCCAGAGAATGCAAACCTCAGTCAAGGAGAGGGATCTTGGGATCAGTGCAACACTGGGCACATCTAAGGCGCACATCAACCAAAAAACTCCTGAAGCATAAAGGGGACTAGCAAACCTAAGAACAGCATTCCGACATCTTAATAAGGAATCTTTCAGGACCCTGTACATTGTGTACGTTAGCCCTATATTGGAGTATGCAGCACCAGTTTGGAACCCCACACCTAACCAAGAACGTAAAGAAACTAAAGAAAGTGCAAAGGTTTGCAACAAGACTCCCGGAGTTGGGGGTCATGCCCTATGAGCAGAGGTAAAGAAAAATCGACCTGATGACACTGGAGGACAGGAGAGATAGGGTGGGATATGATAACGACATGTAAAATACTGAGAGGAATAGACAAGGTGGACAGAGACAGGATGTTCCAGAGATGGGACACAGCAACAAGGGGTCATAGTTGGAAGTTGAAGACTCAGATGAATCACAATGATGTAAAGATATATATATATATATATATATATATATATATATATATATATATATATATATATATATATATATATATATATAATATCGTACCGAATAGATAAAACTGGTCAATTAGCAAGAACTCATTTAAAATTATATCCTTTCTACAATTTTCTCTTATACGTTTAAAGATTTTTTTTTCATTTATGTTAATGTAAAAATTAATAATTTTGCACAAAAAAAATCTAAGAAAACTTACCTAACCTTATTATAACAAGCGCAAATTTAATTTTGCCTTATCCAACTAAACGTATTTTAGATAAGTTTACAATAATTTAATAATAAACACAGTGAAATTTATTTTTTCGTTAGGTTAAGAAGGATTTATGCAAAATTGTTGCATACACAAATCTTTGGCATGAAGAGCATCCCTATTTAAGCCAAATCGAAAGCTTTACTTATACGTCACTGGTGTGGTAATAGAGTTGTGGATGAGTGGAATAAACTCCCGAGTACCGTCATAGAAGCTAAGACTTTGTGAAGTTTTAAAAATAGGCTGGATAAATACATGAGTGCGTGTGGGTGCGTGTGAGTTGGACCTGACTAGCTTGAGCTACTAGGTCGGATGCCGTGCTCCTCCCTTAAGTGACGTGTCTGACTTCACTAGGTCAAGGCATTGGCTTAAGCCGGTGGGAGAATTGGACCTGTCTCGCATAGGCCATTAGGCCTGATGCAGTGTTCCTTCTTTCTTATGTTCTTGACCATTTCTTCTGTATCACTGAAAGTGCAGTGTGCATGTTGGGAGTTGGGGAGTAGTGCTGGTCTTGAGGGGATCCTGCCAGAGGAGGTGTGGAGGTTTGTTTAATTAATTTCCCTCTGTGTTCGGCTAGGGTTTGCGGGGGAGTGGTCGCTCACGCCTCCATTATTGAATGATGAACAGAACACCTCGGGTAATATTGAGAACATGGTGATTAGTGTGTTAAATAGCGAGGGGTTTCTCTAAATGGAATAATAAGTGTATAACAATCAGCAAAAGTTAGTCAGTGATGTGTATCTTTAGTGAATAGATATGGCCCCTCCCCTCGCTACCCATCCCTGTTACTCTCCCCATTTCCCGGTTTAGGCCTTCTGCTTGCCTGACTAAGGGTGCATCCTCTTGGTGCCCCACCAATTACTCTTACCACCTCTCGCTACTCTACCTTCATAACCCACTCTACCTTCATAACCCATGCATCCATGCTGTCTTTCACCCGTCATCCCGGAGGTGGCACCATCCCACGCCCACGATGTCAGCAATGTCACGGGATGTGCCAGGTTCCCAGAAATCTCGACGACAGAGCCAACGCCGTGGAATCCGTCCACGAGGCATCTGCCAGGTGTCACTGTTAATGTTCACTCACTCCCTAAAATGGTAACATCCGTGCATACAATGGATGTCTAGATTCCCAGAGGGCTCCAAATGCGAATAACCAACAGCCCCTCCCAGCAGACAGAGCTGACAGCCACCGTGACATCACCTCTACAGAGGATCTAAGCGTGCAATAAAATTAACATCTACCAGAACGCTGACACACATCCCCAAAGCAGCTCGCCCTCAAGCTGCTAGCAAATTCGCTGACCTGTGGAGGAAAGTCAATGATGCCCCTGCAAACAACGGATCCTGGCACAGCCTACTGCAATTTGGCAATGCCTGTCTGGCTGTCCCACCAAGGAGGGACAAGTAACTAGCAACATCTGTTATTAGGGCAATAAATGCATCCCCTAGAGATGACAACCTCGTCCGCCTTCCCTCTAAAGGGACAAACACCCGCCACTCTATTGCCAACAACAGGACACCTGATTCCTGAAAAATCAAAGCCCAAATTAGCATAAAAAGAGAAGAGGGTAATAAATACTATTGGAGCTCTGAGGTTTATAACCAGTGAGGATACCATCGCTCCTAAGAACATTACAACACAAGTCCTGAAGGGTAAACATCCACCCAGGGCTCCCAGTTCAAACACTGACCTCTTTCACATTGCAGCAAGTGAAGAACATCCCTACAGGACGCTGATGTTTATAAAGCTGCGATGTCATTTTCACAGGGCTCAGTAGGAGATTTCACCGATTTAAGGCCACAACACTTAAGACATGTACATCCAGCACTTGGTGATGTTTCAGAGAGGTTCCTCTCTGAACTCACCAAATATTTCAATATGTGCCTGCCTGGTAGTGCCCCGGATGCCATTAGACCCCTCATTTTTGGTGCTTCACTATGTGCCCTCCGGAGAATGAATGGAGGAATCAGGCCCATTGCAGTGGGCAACACCCTTCGGCGCCTAGAAGCCAAGTAAGAATGGTGAATCAAGAGGCTGCTGCAATGATGGATCCAGCTCAGCTCGTTTTTGGTGTTCAACAAAGCTGAAGCAGCTGCCCATGCAGCATGAGTATACATCAACATGTCAGGTGAAAAAGCCTTGATCATACTGGATTTTGCCACTGCTTTCAACTTAGTCAGAAGGGATACTGTTCTTCAAGCAGTTTCTAAACACTTTCCTTCCTTCTATCCCTTCATACAATAGTGTTATAGTGTGACTTCTAAACTATTTTTGGGGATCACGAAATTGACACGTGTGAGGGTGTGCCACAGAGACACCTTTCAGAGACACCCCTTTCTGTTTTATCTCGTCATCAAGGAAATCACAGAAGTGCTCTCCAGTGAGCTCCGTTCTGGTTCCTGGATGATGGTACCCTAGCTGGCACTAAAGAATCTCTCCTAGAGGACATCAGAAAAATTAAAGACATAGGAGAGAGCCTAGGTGTAATTTTAAACCCCACCAAATGTGAAATACTTTCTAACAATCGACAGATGATCCAGAATATTAGTGCTGGTTTACCAGGAGCACGAGCCATTGATCCAGCCAATAGCACTCTTCTTGGTGCTCCTCTTGGGCCCTGTGCCACTGAGTTGATCCTAGAAAACAAAATTTTAAGCCACAGAACGAAGGAAGACAGGAAGAAAGACATTGATACACATTATGCTTTCTACCTACTCACCAGGTGCCTGTCCATCCCAAAACATGCCTACTACCCGAGATGCTCCCCAGCCATCAGCAGTCCAAAACTCAAGGAATATGACTACCTCCTTAAGACCATGCTAGAGAGTTTATTGAATCTTTCTCATGAAGATGGACAGTGGTTGCAAGCCTCACTTCCAGTCAGGCTTCGGGGGCTGGGAGTACACAAATACTGTCAGAATGTCCTACCAGCTTTACTATCCTAATCCACAGCATCAAACGACTTAATTAAGCAATTTTTTTTTCAGACAACCTCAGTGACTCAGCAGGAATAGAAGACCCTAGCTACGCCATCGCCATCACTGAATGCGAGACTCTTGCTGTTCTGGCACCAAAACCTATTGCAGCACTGGCCTACAGTCAAGTTAGGATGGTCCCATTGTTGAAAAGGTACTTGCCAATATGCTTAGAGATGCAAGCCGACCAGTATGGTCTATATGATCTTAACTGCTCAAAAACCAAGGGTTGGCACGCAAGACAATGATGTCAACGATATCATAAAGCCAATAATACTCACAACCCAGCAAACTGCACTGATGGGATCACCATTTATCCTTGGAAGAATGGCAGACTCTCAGTATGGGACTCTACCTGCGTGTAGACGCTGGCTGACACCTAGAACAACACGGGTTCGATCTCCCGGCTAGCCACAGTTTGTTATAGATTAAATACCACTTGTTCGTTGTTACAATAATATATGTACTGCTTGTGAAGGATAGTTCACCAAATGGGTAGTAGAATGAAATTAGCTCTGAGGCAGCCACACTATCGTATGTCCTCGCAACATGAAGCAAGCCTAGTTTGCTAGGCTCATGTTGTTTGTAGGATTGTATGGTCCAGTGGTTTAGAGCGTCGTGAATTTTCGCTCTCTTTTTCCCATGAGGCGGGCTAAAACAACACAGGTTCGATCCCCTGGTTAGCCGCAGTTTGTTATTGATATATATAAATATATATATATATATTAATATATATATATATATATATATATATATATATATATATATATATATATATATATATATATATATATATATATATATATACTATGGAACAATGCTCTTCTCCAGACTGAGGGACTGACCACCTCAAAACTTTAAGGGTGATGGACTGATTACATCGTCTTCAAGTATCTTCTGCTTCTATCAACTTTTCTGTACTTGACTGAAGAAGCCTACTGTGTAGGCGAAACGTTTCATAATAAAGATACCTAACTGTTGCATATGTGTCTTACCTAACAACCTGTCGGTATTTTATACCATTTTAATGTTCACATATATATATATATATATATATATATAACAAATTCACACACAAACACACACACATATACACTATCGACAAGTGCCCTTGACGACCTGTAACTAACACAACAGGCCAAGTAATGACATTATCATCTCAAAGAAATTAAGTTATTTAATATCTAGTCTCTCTGTCTCTCTCTGTCTCTCTCTCTATTGTCTTTCGTTTACTTCTCCTTTCATCAACGATTTACATGTTGATTTCATTATGTTCTCGATGGTTTTATTATGTTTCAAGGCTGGGTTTAGTTTTTTCTTGGAACTATGAAACATAGAAGTGAAATATTAAATATTCAGTGGGTGTATCATGTTACCACTGGAAACAAGCAGTGTTATACTTGTCTACAAGACGTTCCCCGCCCGTCTGCCCCCACGCACACTGTCATGTCCTTAATGAGAGATTTCAACACTGTATGAATCCCATTGTGCGTGATGGAAAATTGAAGGGAACACTATTAGCTCTAATTCCCACTGTGTAACTACCATACAGAATAGTGTAGTAGAACATTACAGATATATCTAATTTTGCTAATTAAAAAAAAAGAACTTAGACACATTAACACAAACATTTACACACACACACACACACACACACACACACACACACACACACACACACACACACACACACACACACATGGTACGTAATGATGTATCACAGTGGGCACCTGTGACGAGCGGGGTCCCACAGGGGTCGGTCCTAGGACCAGTGCTATTTTTGGTATATGTGAACGACATGACGGAAGGGTTAGACTCAGAAGTGTCCCTGTTTGCAGATGATGTGAAGTTAATGAGGAGAATTAAATCTGATGAGGACCAGGCAGGACTTCAAAGAGACCTGGACAGACTGGACACCTGGTCCAGCAAATGGCTTCTCGAATTTAATCCTGCCAAATGCAAAGTCATGAAGATAGGGGAAGGGCACAGAAGACCACAGACAGAGTATAGGCTAGGTGGCCAAAGACTGCAAACCTCACTCAAGGAGAAAGATCTTGGGGTGAGTATAACACCGAGCATGTCTCCGGAAGCACACATCAATCAGATAACTGCTGCAGCATATGGGCGCCTGGCAAACCTGAGAACAGCATTCCGACACCTTAGTAAGGAATCATTCAAGACACTGTACACCGTGTATGTCAGGCCCATACTGGAGTATGCAGCACCTGTTTGGAACCCGCACTTGATAAAGCACGTCAAGAAACTAGAGAAAGTACAAAGGTTTGCAACAAGGTTAGTTCCAGAGCTAAGGGGAATGTCCTATGAAGAAAGATTAAGGGAAATCGGCCTGACGACACTGGAGGACAGGAGGGTCAGGGGAGACATGATAACGACATATAAAATACTGCGTGGAATAGACAAGGTGGACAAGGACAGGATGTTCCAGGGAGGGGACACAGAAACAAGAGGCCACAATTGGAAGTTGAAGACACAAATGAGTCAGAGAGACAGTAGGAAGTATTTCTTCAGTCATAGAGTTGTAAGGCAGTGGAATAGCCTAGAAAATGACGTAGTGGAGGCAGGAACCATACACAGTTTTAAGACGAGGTTTGATAAAGCTCATGGAGCGGGGAGAGAGAGGGTCTAGTAGCAACCGGTGAAGAGGCGGGGCCAGGAGCTAGGACTCGACCCCTGCAACCACAAATAGGTGAGTACAAATAGGTGAGTACACACACACACACACACACACAAGCACACACACACACACACACTGCTGCAGCATATGGGCGCCTAGCAAACCTAAGAACAGCATTCCGACATCTTAATAACGAATCGGTCAGTAACCTGTACACTGTGTACGTTAGACCTATACTGGAGTATGCAGCACCAGATTGGAACCCTCGCCTAGCCAAGCACGTAAGGAAATTAGAGAAAGCGAAAAGGTTTCCAACAAGACTAGTCCCGGAGCTAAGGCGCATGTCCTACGATTAGAGGTTAGGGAAACCGAGATGATGACACTGGATGACAGGAAAGATAGGGAGGACATGATAATGACATGTGAAACACGGAGAAAAATTGCAAAGATGGACAGAGACAGGATGTTCCAGAGATGGAACACAGCACCAAGGGGTCACAATCGGAAGTTGAAGACTCAGATGAATCACAGGGATGTTAGGAAGTATTTCTTCAGTTACAGAGTTGTCAGAAAGTAGAATAGTCTAGAGTGTGATGTAATGGAGGCAGGATCCATACATAGCTTTAAGAAGAGGTATGATAAAGCTCATGGAACAGGAAGAGTGACCTAATAGCATCCAGTGAAGAGGCGGTGACCAGGAGCTGTGACTTGAGCTCTGCAAACACAACTAGGTAAGTACACACACACACCAACACAAGAAAAAAAACAGCACACGGCCAGGTCAGCCACCTTCACAGTCCCCCAGAACACAGTGTTGGAGATGAAACTGAAGGAATGGTACAACAACGCTGATGGAATAGCGAATGAATGGGAGGAGTGGCACGAAAGAGTCAAAAAGGAATCACCGGACATCAAAGCTCTCACAGAAACCAAGCTCTCAGGAATGATAACAGATGCCATCTTTCTAACAGGATATCAGATCCTGTGGAAAGACAGAGGGAAGAGAGGGGGTGGAGGAGTAGCACTGCTCATTAAAAACCGATGGGATTTTGATAAGCTGGAGAGAGGAGACAGAAGAGAAGCAAGAGACTACGTAATAGGAACACACCAGTCGGGTGCTCCCTAGGTGGTAATTGTAGTGATATACACCAACTGCAGAACAGGAGGCGGCCAAGACAAGATTATGATGAGAGTAATAGAGCAATGGTTGACACACTGGCTGAAGTAGTCAGAAGGGCTCATGCAAGCAGAGCAAAGCTGCTATTATGAGTGACGTAATCACGAAGAAATGGGCTGGGAGAACCTGGACCCACATGGGGCCCAGAAACGTGGAGGGCTAAGATGGAGGTGGCACTGGAAAACCTCATGTATCAACACGTAAGGGACACCACCAGAGAGAAGAGGAGAGGATGAACCAGTGAGCCTGGACCTAGTATTTACCTTGGGTAGTGCAGATATTGAGGACATCACATAAGAAAGACCCCTCGAGGACAGTGCCCACGTGGTTCGGAGCTAGAATACATAGAAGAGTTACAAGTGGAGAGGGAAGCAGAAAGGGATCGACGACTGAAGCCTGAGCTGGGCGCCAAGTCGGTGATGTTTGAGATGTTGCTGTCTGAACTCACCAAATTTTCCAATATGTACATGGCTGGTAGTGTCCCAGAGGCCATTAGACTCCGTTTCTTTGGTGCATCACTATGTGCCCTCCGGTAAAACGATGGAGGAATTAGTCCCATTGCAGTGGGCAACTCCCTTCGGCGACTAGTCGCCAAGGCTGCAATAAGAATGGTGAGTCAAGAGACTGCTGCAATGTTGAAATCAACTCAGCTCGGTTTTGGTGTTCAACAAGGCTGAAGCAGCTGCCCATGCAGCACGAGTATTCATCAACAAAATATTAGATGAAAAAGCCTTGATCAAATTGGACTTTGCCAATGCCTTCAGCTTAGCAAGAAGGGATGCTGCTCTCCAAGCAGTTTCTAGACATTTCCCTTTCCTCTATTCTTCATAGAATTGTGTTATAGTGTGACATCTAAACTATTCTTTGGGGGCCATGAAATTGACTCGTGTGAGGGTGTGCAACAGGAAACCCTGTCGCCCCCTTTCTATTCTGTCTGGTCATCAAGGAAGTCACAGAAGCGCTCTCCAGTGAGCTGAATATCTGGCTCTTGGATGATGCTACCCTAGCTGGCACTACTGAATATCTCCTAGAGGACATCAGAAAATTTAAAGACATGGGAGAGAGCCTAGACCAATCTTTAAACCCCAACAAATGTGAAATAGTTTCTACCAATAGACAAACGATCCAGACGATCGCTATTTTACCATGATCACGAGCCGTTAATCCAGCCAACAGCACTCTCCCTGCTGCTCCTCTTGGGCCCAGTGCCATTGATCTGAGCCTAGAAACAAAAATCTGAGACCTCAGGACGATGGAAGGCAGGATGAAAGACATCGTAGCACATGCTGCCTTCTACCTACTCACAAGGGGCCTGACAGTCCCAAAACTTACCTACTTCCTGAGATGCTCCCTAGCCTTCAGCAGTCCGAAATTCAAGGAACATGACTCTCTCCTTAAGACAATGCTAGAGAGTGTATTGAATCTTTCCCAGCCTCACTTCCATTGAGGCTGGTGGGCTGGGAATATTCAAATCCTCACAGATATCCCTACCAGCTTTCCTATCCTCTTCCACAGCATCCAACGAGTTAATAAAATAATTTCTTCAGGACAACCTCAGGGACTCGGCAGAAATGCAGGACCCTAGCTACGCCAGTGCCATCACTGAATGGGACACTCTTGCTGCTCCAGCTCCAAACATTTGTGAAGCATTGGCCTACAAACAGTCAAGTTGAGATGTGCCCATCGCTGAGAAGGTGCTTGCCAACATGCTTAGGACTGCAACATCAGACAGGGAAACTGCTCGTCTCGAAGCTGTGAGTTCACTTCACTCCGGAGACTTCCTACAAACAGTTCCCACTCGACACTAAGACCGTATTGCAGTGGCTTTCCACCTTGCTGCCCCAATTCACACGAAATATACGTGTATTTGCAGAGATGTGCAAACCGACCAATACGGTCTACATGGTCTTAACTGTTCCAAAACCAAGGGCTGGCATGCAAGACACAATGAAGACAACGACATAATAAAGAGAAGCCTTGAAACAGCTGGATGCCCAGCCGAGAGAGAACCCCGATCACTAGCAGCCAACAATACCCACAACGCAGCAAACTGCTCCGACTGGATCACCATCTATCCTGGGAAGAATGGCAAGCTCTTAGCATGGGACTATACCTGTGTGTCGACACTGGCTGACACCTACATCCATCACAGTGTCGGGTGACAGGGAGGAGCTGATGATCACAGGGAGGAGTACAAGATCGGCAAGTACAGGGACATAAACCACCAATATCAATTTGTCCCAGTGGGATCAGAGACCTTGGGATCATGGGGAAAACATGCCACACGTTTCCTTAAAGAACTGGGTTCCAGATTCATCGACACCACCAGGGACCCAAGGGCAGCCACTTTGATTTTCCAGCGCCTCAGCGTGGCCATCCAGAGGGGAAATACATTCTGCATACTGGGCTCGCTTCCGCCTTTGGAAGAGCTGGAGGAGATTCATAATCTTTGATATACGAATGTATTCATGTCTATTAATAAAGTTCACATAAAATATAGAATATACGGGGTCGTAGGAGAAGAAAATATTAAAACAGCTCCTGGGAGAGCCATGAGTTTTCCCTGAGGTACGTTTATTGTCTTCTCTGAGGATGAGGGTCCCCAGTCCAGTTATAGAGGTGGTACCTCACTATATACATACATTATATATATATATATATATATATATATATATATATATCTATATATATATATATATATATATATATATATATATATATATATATATATATATATATATCTTGCCGAATATGTAAAACTGGTCAGTTACCAAGAACTCATTTAAAATTAAGTCCATTCTAAAATTTTCTCTTATACGTTTAAAGATATATTTTTTTCATTAATGTTGATGTAAAAATTTATAATTTTGCACCAAAAGGAACTTAGAAAACTTACCTAACCTTATTATAACAAGAGCAATTTATTTTAGCCTAACCCAACTAAATATATTTTAGATTTGTTTACAGCAATTTAATGCTAAAACAAACACAGTGAAATATATTTTTTTCGTTAGGTTCAGAATGATTTTGGCGAAATTATTGCATACACAAATTTTCACTTGTCCTATATGGCAAGATGATCGTTGCTATTTAAGCCAAGATCGCAAGTTCTGCCTATTCGGCACGACATATATATATATATATATATATATATATATATATATATATATATATATATATATATATATATATATATATATATATATATATATGGAAGTACCACCTCTATGGCTGGAATGGGGAGCCTCATCCTCAGAGAAGACAATAAACGTACCTCAGGGAAAACTCAAGGTTCTCCCCGGAGCTGTTTGAATATTTTCTTCTCCTACCACCCCCTATATTTGATATTCTATGTGAGCATTTATTAATAAACAGAATACATTTAGAGAAAAACGTAAACATGAATACGATGGCACAATGTATCAAAGATCATGAATTTCCTCCAGCTCCTCCGAGGCTGGACGTGAGCCAAGTATGCAGTAAGCGTTTCCCCTCTGGATGGCTATGCTGAGGCGCTGGAGTATGAAAGTGGCTGCCCTTGGGTCCCTGGTGGTGTCGATGAGTCTGCAACCCAAACATGTGGCAATTTTTTCCCATGATCCCAAGGTATCTGATCCCACTGGGACAAATTGATACTGTTGGCTAATGTCCCTGTACTTGCTGATCTTGTACTCCTGCCTGTGGTCAGCAGCTCCTCCCTATCGCCCCACACTGTGATGGATATAGGTGTCAGCCAGTGGACACACAGGTATAGTCCCATGCTAAGAGCTTGCCATTCTTTCAAGAATAGATGGTGGTCCCGTCGGGGCGGTTTGCTGGGTTGTGGGTATTGTTGGCTGCTAGTGATTGGGGCTCCCTCTCGGCTGGGCATCCAGCTGTAGCAAGGGTTCTCTTAATGATGTCATTGACCTCATTATGTCTTGCATGCCAGCCCTTGGTTTTGGAACAGTTAAGACCATGTAGACCATATTGGTCTGCTTCCGCTTCGCCACAAATACACATATATTCTGTGTGAAATGGGGCAGGAAAGATGCAGAGCCACTGCAATACGGAGGGTCTTAGGGTCGAGTCGCGTTCCCATTGCCGATATGGGAACTGTTTGGAGGAAATCCCCAGAGTGAGGTGCACTCACAGCCTGGAGACGGGCAATCTCCCTATCTGATGCTGCAGCCCTGAGCATGTTGGCAAGCACCTTTTCAGCGATCGGGCCATCCCAGCTTTACTGTTTGTGAGCCAGTGCTGCACTAGGGTTTGGTGCTGGAGCAGCAAGAGTCTCCCATTCAGTGATGGCACTGGCATAGCTAGGGTCTTCTATTCCTGCTGAGTCACTGAGGGTATCAGGAAGAATTTGTCTTATCAACTCGTTTGATGCTATGGAAGAGGTTAGGAAAGCTGGTAGAGCAATCTGAGAGGATCTGCGGACTCCTAGCCCTCCAAGCCTGACCGGAATTGAGGCTTGCAACCAATGTCCATCTTCAAGGGAAATATTCAATACACTCTCTAGCATGGTCTTAAGGAAAGAGTCATATTCCTTGAGTTTTGGACTGCTGAAGGCTGGGGAGCATCTCAGAAAGTAGGTAAGTTTTGGGATTGACAGGCACCAGTGTGGGTAGATTGGTATAGCACTGCGTTCCTTGTTCTAAGGTTCGTAGGTTCGAGTCTCCTTCAGCCAGAGATCAGTGTTTGTGTACATTTCGCCTGCTCTTGCGAATTCCTTGCATTGTTAAAATCTCTAGTAAGGCTAATGCATGCAGGGGATGAGATGAAAAGCTGTAAGCCTTCTCCCTGAAAGCTGGCTGCCTTGGATCAACATGTAGTGCAAGCTGGACTCCTAGGTATTGTCCATTGTGGGTAGATTGGTATAGCACTGCGTACCTTGTTCTAAGGTTCGTAGGTTCGAGCCTCCTTCAGCCAGAGATCAGTGTTATATATATATACATATATATATATATATACATATATATATATATATATATATATATATATATATATATATATATATATATATATATATATATATCATACACACGCACAAACATTTTACCATTGCATTATTAAAAGAGATACATAAAAAAATCCATTATCTTCTAACATAAGGGATTTTGATGTATATTAACTTTTTTCTCTACTTATAAGCACTCTCTAAATTAAAAAAAAAATTGCGCATGCTATAAAATATTGCAAAAGATTTCGAAATATTCAAACATTATTCCTCATAACTTGGACAGCATCACCTACAAGTATAATTAATGGCACATGTTTACGGCGGATGGAATTTCCAATCATAATAGACTCCTTGCTTACTCTCCTTAATGGAATGTCAGACTGTGATCCTGCCTGGAGAAAGGGGCATTCCTGCTCTTAATTAGATCTAAGTCACCTCATCACCACAATGCACTATACTGGCTGTGACACACCCTCTCTACCTCAGCTTCGCTTTCTGTTTATCTTTGATTATGATTAAGAAATACTCTTTGTCTTATTTGTTTTTCTTACTCTAACCCTTGTGATTTTATAGGGTGTTCATGACAACAAACTTACCAATAAATTAAAAGAAATAGAACTTAAGAACTGATATGGAAGTATTAAAATACTGAATATCAGTTCAACCATCGGGGAAATTACACACCAGCAGACAACTTTTGTTTAGATAAATAGAACCGAATGAGGAAGCGTGTTAAAGAGAATTAATTATTAATATGAATAATCATAACTAAAGAGCACACTAAAAGAGCACTGAGGTAGGCCTACCGGACAAGTTTGCACTGAAATGTTTGATTATTTGTAAAAACGCAAATTACGACACAAGATGATGAAAACAGAAAATGATTATTGGAACTCAATGTGAGCATGAGATCTCGAACACACATAACTCACATATATATGAAAATTAGGAACCATTCTTCAAAAAGGTATCTGATACTCTTCAATAGAAACGAAAGTTATACTAGAAAAAGAATGCGTGGCGCTATTGAACCTTTTAATACAAACTAAAAAATTTTAGATGAATGGTTCAGAGAACCGACAAGTTGATAAATTAGACACATGTGCAACTCTTGGGTATCTTTATTGAGGAAACGTTTCCTCAATAAAGATACCCAAGTGTTGCGTATGTGTCTAATTTAGCAACTAAGAAATCAGACAACACTAACGTGGACGACTCGTACTACCAAAGATCTGCCTTTATGAAAGAGAAACAAAGTGTGAGAGACGAAGACCCTGGATAAACTTGGCTTACAAGAGTCAAGACTATTGCCAATATTATTGCTCTCAGTAACGAATTTATCCAGAAATAACTGAATATAAACATTAAAGTTTGAAATGCTAGAAACAAACAAACGAAAAAAGAACACACGCACACACACATACACACACACACACGCGCACACACACACACACACACACACACACACACACACACACACACACACACACACAGGACTGCAAAATGACCTGGACAGGCTGGGCACGTGACCCAGAAAATGACTACTCGAATTTAACCCTGCCAAATGTGAAGTCATGAAGAACGGGAAAGGGCAAAGAAGACCGAAGACGGAGTATAGGTTAGATGGCCAAAGACTGCAGACCTCCATCATGGAACAAAATCTCGAGCTGAGTACAACGCCGAGCACGTCTCCGGAAGCACACAACAACCAGATAACTGCTACAACATATGGGCGCCTGGAAAACCTTAGAAGAACGTTCCAATCCCTTAGTAATTAATCGTTCAAGACACTGTACATCGTGTACGTCAGGCACCAGTTTGGAACCTGCACCTAGTCAAGCACGTCAAGAAATTAGAATTTAGAGAAAGTGCAAAGGTTTGCAACAAGGCTAGTACCAGAGCTAAGGGAAATGTCCTACTAAGAAAGGTTAAGGGAAATCAGCCTGACGACACTGGGGGACAAAAGGGTTAGGGAAGCCATGATAACGACATTCAAAATACTGTGAGGAATAGATAAGGTGGACAAAGACAAGATGTTCCAGAGAGGGAACACACAGACAAGGGGTCACGATTGGAAGTTGAAATCTCAGATGATTCAAAGAGATGTTAGGAAGTATTTCTTCAGTCATAAAGTTGTCAGGAAGTGAAATAGTCTCGCAAGTGATGTAGTGGAGGCAGGAACCATACATAGCTTTAAGGCGGGGTATGATAAAGCTCATAGAGCAGGGAGAGAGAGGACCTAGTAGTGGTAAGTGAAGAAGTGGGGCCAGGAGCTGAGTCTCGACCCCTGTTAACACAAATAGGTTAGTACAAATAGGTGAGTACACACACACACACACACACACACACACACATACACACATACACACATACACACATACACACACATTGTAGGGACAGCGAGCGCGCTTGTCATGCTTCCTTGCTCCGGGAATACAAGTGTTTTTGAGGGCTATGCAAGTGTTCTGCAAGGGTTGCTAAGTGTGTCAGGGTAGTGAACAATCCTAGAAGTGATTTTTAATCTGCCTGAGCCACATAAGTGTGGGGAGAGCCACAATTTTGTAAGTGATCTAGAAAATAAAAACGTTGTGGCGCAGAGTGGGCAGGCTAGTGTGGGTGGTAAGGCGACGTTGTCAAGTGTCACCCAAGAAATATAATAAAGTGAAACAATCGTGTGACCAGTGAAAGAAATACAGTGAATAGGGTAATTATTAACGAGAAGAAATTGAGGTGGATCTACGCCAGGACGTACATCGAGCTGGATCTACGCCAGGACGTCACATCGACCTGGACAATCTACAGTGCTACAGCTGCACTACAAGTACTGTATCACCTATGAGTGGTTGTTTGGGTGTGGGGTTCCAGGTTCGAATTAACTGCCAAGCTGAATGTGAATGGTCTAACTCTCATAGCACGATAAAGAATAGGCACTCAAGTATTCAATAAGGTTTAGCAAATGGTAATCCATTGAACAAGGCGATTAACTCACTATAAGCAGGTCGAGCATAGGCAACACTGTAAGGGTGGGAGTCAGGTCACAAGAGGTTGTGGACACAAGCGACAACTGAGAATCTACATTACACTCCAAGCACAAGCCACCTACTTTTCAGACACATAATAAACACACACATAATTCGACACATAATTACACACACACACGCACACAAACACACACACACACACACACACACACACATATATATATACACACACATACACAAACACACACACACACACAAACACACACACATACACACACACACACACACACACACACACACACACATACATACACACACACATACACACACACACACATACACACACACACACACACACACACACACACACACACACTGTAAGTAAGTGCTGGTAAGTCCCAGGAGGTTGGGGGTCAGGTCACAAGAAGGTGTGGGCAGCCAAGGACCACTGAGACTTACATTACAACGCACAAGCCACCTACCTTTCAGTACATAATAAACCCACACATAATTCCACACAAAATTACACACACACACACACACACACACACACACACACACACACACACACACACACACACACACACACACACACACACACACACACACACATATCAAGACTGGATCTTGTGTTCACCCTGAGCAGTTCAGACATCGAGGACATCACTTACGAGAGGCCCCTTGGAGCTAGCGATCATGTGGTTCTGAGTTTTGACTATATAGTAGAGTTACAAGTGGAGAAGGTAACAGGAACTGAAGGGGACAGGCCAAACTATAAAAGGGGGGACTACACAGGTATGAGAAACTTCCTGCAGGAGGTTCAGTGGGACAGAGAAATGGTAGGAAAATCAGTAAACGAGATGATGGAATATGTGGCAACAAAGTGCAAGGAGGCAGAGGAAAGTTTTGTTCCCAAGGGAAACAGAAATAATAGGAAGACCAAGACGAGTCCTTGGTTTACCCGAAGGTGTAGGGAGGCAAAAACTAAGTGCAACAGAGAATGGAAAAGGTACAGGAGGCATAGGACCCAGGAAAACAAGGAGATTAGTAGAAGAGCCAGAAACGAGTATGCGCAGATAAGGAGGGAGGCCCAGCGACAGTATGAAAACGACATAGCATCGAAAGTCAAATCTGACCCGAAACTGCTGTATAGCCACATTAGGAGGAAGATAACAGTCAAGGACCAGGTGATAAGGCTGAGGAAAGAAGGTGGAGAACTCACAAGAAACGATCAAGAGGTATGTGAGGAGCTCAACACGAGATTTAAGGAAGTATTTACAGTAGAGACAGGAAGGACTCTGGGGGGACAGACCAGATGGGGACACCAACAAGGAATACACCAACAAGTGTTGGACGACATACATACAGATGAGGAGGAGGTGAAGAAACTGCTAAGGGACATCGATACCTCAAAGGCAATGGGACCGGACAACATCTCTCCATGGGTCCTTAGAGAGGGAGCAGATATGTTGTGCGTACCACTTACCACAATCTTCAACACATCCCTGGAAACTGGGCAACTACCTGAGGTATGGAAGACAGCAAATGTAGTTCCCATTTTCAAAAAAGGAGACAGAAAAGAGGCACTAAACTATAGACCTGTGTCATTGACGTGTATAGTATGCAAAATTATGGAGAAGATTATCAGGAGGAGAGTGGTGGAGCACCTGGAACGGAACAGGAGTATAAATGCCAACCAGCACGGATTCACGGAAGGCAAATCCTGTGTCACAAACCTTCTGGAGTTTTATGATAAAATAACAGAAGTAAGACAAGAGAGAGAGGGGTGGGTTGATTGCATCTTCTTGGACTGCAAGAAGGCCGTTGACACAGTTCCTCACAAGAGATTAGTGCAGAAGCTAGAGCATCAGGCGCATATAACAGGAAGGGCACTGCAATGGATCAGAGAATACCTGACAGGGAGGCAACAACGAGTCATGGTACGTAATGATGTATCACAGTGGGCACCTGTGACGAGCGGGGTCCCACAGGGGTCGGTCCTAGGACCAGTGCTATTTTTGGTATATGTGAACGACATGACGGAAGGGTTAGACTCAGAAGTGTCCCTGTTTGCAGATGATGTGAAGTTAATGAGGAGAATTAAATCTGATGAGGACCAGGCAGGACTTCAAAGAGACCTGGACAGACTGGACACCTGGTCCAGCAAATGGCTTCTCGAATTTAATCCTGCCAAATGCAAAGTCATGAAGATAGGGGAAGGGCACAGAAGACCACAGACAGAGTATAGGCTAGGTGGCCAAAGACTGCAAACCTCACTCAAGGAGAAAGATCTTGGGGTGAGTATAACACCGAGCATGTCTCCGGAAGCACACATCAACCAGATAACTGCTGCAGCATATGGGCGCCTGGCAAACCTGAGAACAGCATTCCGACACCTTAGTAAGGAATCATTCAAGACACTGTACACCGTGTATGTCAGGCCCATACTGGAGTATGCAGCACCTGTTTGGAACCCGCACTTGATAAAGCACGTCAAGAAACTAGAGAAAGTACAAAGGTTTGCAACAAGGTTAGTTCCAGAGCTAAGGGGAATGTCCTATGAAGAAAGATTAAGGGAAATCGGCCTGACGACACTGGAGGACAGGAGGGTCAGGGGAGACATGATAACGACATATAAAATACTGCATGGAATAGACAAGGTGGACAAGGACAGGATGTTCCAGGGAGGGGACACAGAAACAAGAGGCCACAATTGGAAGTTGAAGACACAAATGAGTCAGAGAGATAGTAGGAAGTATTTCTTCAGTCATAGAGTTGTAAGGCAGTGGAATAACCTAGAAAATGACGTAGTGGAGGCAGGAACCATACACAGTTTTAAGACGAGGTTTGATAAAGCTCATGGAGCGGGGAGAGAGAGGGTCTAGTAGCAACCGGTGAAGAGGCGGGGCCAGGAGCTAGGACTCGACCCCTGCAACCACAAATAGGTGAGTACAAATAGGTGAGTACACACATACACTCCCCCGCCTCACCACCGACATCTCACTACTTCCCCTGATCCCTCCCCTCCCTCGATCACCCTCTCCTCCCCCGTTCACACTAAACCCTCCACACCCCTCCCCACTCTGCTCCCACATAGCCACAGTTCCTCCACTACTTCCCCCCCCACACTCTGACATACACACTACTAACCTAACATACAGAACTACATAGGATAAAACAAAAATGGGTTGCCAGAGAGCAACAAGAAAAACCAAGGGACAGGAGGAGGAAACTGCAAAGGAAGATTGGGCAGCAGAGCTCATAAAAAGGGATCATGAATGGGAAAAGAAACTAGTAGAACTTAGCATGAGAATGGAAGAGAGGATAGATATGGAAAGCAGGAGGTGGGAGGTGCATGTCAAAGCAGCAGAAGCTAGGATACAGAGTTTAGAAGAGGAATTGAAAAATCTGAAACAGCCTAAAGAACTAAAGAACATTTTGGGATTGACAACAGAGACTGCTACCTCAGCCACAAATAAGGGGACTGTAGGGAAAGAAGGGGCACAACTGCATGGAGAAGCTCTATCAGAGGAGACTGTAGCAAATGAAAGAGCTAAGCTTTATGTGGAGGCCCTAACAGACAACAACAGAGCCCAAGGAAAGCCGAGAAGGGAAAATGACAGGCCACTGAGCCCAAGTACATTAGCCAGTGAAACTGATGAAAGGAAAGCTGCAGTGGAGGAAACCAAATTAAATGAGGGGATACACAGGGATATGCAGTGGGAGAATGAAAAGGTGAGGTCAGTCTTTGTGTATGGGCTCCAGGAAGTCGAAGGGGAAACATATGAAGCAAGAAAACAAGGGGAAAATAAAGCAATTGAAAGCATCATAAAAGCAATAGGAGAAGACGATATGACCCAGCTGGAAAATTTTCGGAGAATAGGGGGGTTTGTAAAAAAAAGAACCCGGCCAGTGAGAGTGACCTTCAAGGCAGAAGCGACTCGGATCTGGATCCTGCAGGAGAAAGCATGATTAAGGGACATGACAGCATACAGGAAGGTGTATCTCGACCGCGACAGAACACAAGAAGAAAGGCAGAAACTGAGAGAGATGATACAAAGGCGAAAGGAGGAAAGAGAGGGGATGGAGAAGACAGACAGGAGATCCCAGACCCAGGAAGAAGATCAAATACAGCCTCCCTCACAACTTCCTATAGAAGCCTCCCAACCAGGTCAACCCCAGTGCAACCAAACACTCTAAATCAAAACACCCATGCCACATCCAATGCCCCCACCCACTACATTACAAACTCCACCCCACAGCAACAACCCATAGTTCCTTTCAGGTCTCCCACTTCCCCAACCCCAATATACCTCCCAGACCACAGTCTTAGAAAAGAAGTTGAAGGTGTGGTATACAAATGCAGATGGAATAACAAACAAGTATGAGGAGTGGCACGAAAGAATCAAAGAGACATCCCCAGACATAATAGCACTCACAGAAACAAAACTCACCAGAATAATAACAGATTCAATCTTTCCATCCGGATATCAAATCCTCAGGAAAGACAGAGGGAGGAGAGGGGGAGGAGGAGTTGCACTGCTCATTAAAAACCAGTGGGGTTCTGAGAAAATGGAAGGAATGGATGGCACAGGCGAAAGGGACTACTTAGTAGGAACAATCCAGTCTGAGGGATATAAGGTGATAATAGCAGTAATGTACAAACCACCACAGAACTGCAGGAGGCCAAGAGAAGAATACGATGAGAGCAACAGAGCAATGATCGACACACTAGCCGAGGTGGCCAGGAGAGCACACATGGGGGGAGCAAAGTTACTAGTTATGGGTGATTTCAATCACAAGGAGATTGACTGAGAAAACCTGGAGCCCCATGGGGTTCCCGAAACATGGAGAGCCAAGAGGATGGATGTGGTACTGGAAAACCTCATGCATCAACATGTTAGAGACACTACCAGAGAGAGAGGAGAGGATGAACCAGCAAGGTTGGACCTTGTATTCACCATGAGTAGTTCGGACATCGAGGGTATCATGTATGAAAGGCCCCTGGGAGCTAGTGATCATGTGGTTCTGTGCTTCGAATACATAGTTGAGCTCCAAGTGGAGAGAGTAGCAGGAATAGGCTGGGAAAAACCAAACTACAAAAGGGGAAACTACTCAGGCATGAGGAACTTCCTTCAAGACATTCAGTGGGAGAGGGAACTGACAGGAAAACCAGTACAAGAAATGATGGACTATGTAGCAACAAAATGCAAGGAGGCAGAGGAGAGGTTTGTTCCCAAGGGAAACAGAAATAATGGGAAGAACAGAACGAGTCCTTGGTTCACCCAAAGGTGTAGGGAGGCAAAAGCTAGGTGTACTAGAGAATGGAAAAGATACAGAAGACAGAGAACTCAGGAAAATAAACAAATCAGCCGAAGAGCCTGAAACGAATATGCACAGATAAGAAGGGAGGCTCAGAGACAATATGAAAATGACATAGCATCAAAAGTAAAGACTGACCCGAAGCTGTTGTACAGCCACATCAGGAGGAAAACAACAGTCAAGGACCAGGTAATCAGACTGAGGAAGGGTGATGGGGAATTCACAAGAAACGACCGAGAGGTTTGTCAGGAGCTCAACACAAGATTTAAAGAGGTATTTACAGTGGAAACCAGTAGGTCTCCAAGAAATCAGAACAGGGGGGCACACCAGGAAGTGCTGGATGAGGTACATATAACCAAGGAGGAGGTGAAGAAGCTGCTATGCGAACTTGACACCTCAAAGGCGGTGGGACCAGACAACATCTCTCCATGGGTCCTTAAAGAGGGAGCAGAAATATTGTGTGAGCCATTAACAAAGATCTTCAACACATCATTTGAAACTGGGCAACTCCCTGAGGTATGGAAAATGGCAAATGTAGTCCCAATTTTTAAAAAGGGAGACAGACATGAGGCACTAAACTACAGACCTGTATCACTAACGTGTATAGTATGCAAGGTCATGGAGAAGATCATCAGGAGGAGAGTGGTGGGGCACCTGGAAAGAAACAAGTGTATAATTGACAACCAGCACGGTTTCAAAGAAGGAAAATCCTGTGTCACAAACCTACTAGAGTTTTATGACAAGGTGACAGAAGTAAGACAAGAGAGAGAGGGGTGTATCGACTGCATATTTTTGGACTGCAAGAAGGCCTTCGACACAGTTCCTCACAAGAGGTTACTGCAAAAGCTAGAAGAACAGGCACACATAACAGGAAAGGCACTGCAATGGATCAGAGAATATCTGACAGGGAGGCAACAACGAGTCATGGTACGCGACGAGGTGTCAGAGTGGGCGCCTGTGACAAGCGGGGTTCCACAGGGGTCAGTCCTAGGACCTGTGCTGTTCTTGGTATATGTGAACGACATAACGGAAGGGATAGACTCAGAAGTGTCCTTGTTTGCAGATGTGAAGTTAATGAGAAGAATCAAATCGGACGAGGATCAGGCAGGACTACAAAGAGACCTGGACAGGCTACAAGCCTGGTCCAGCAACTGGCTCCTTGAATTTAACCCTGCCAAATGCAAAGTCATGAAGATTGGGGAAGGGCAAAGAAGACCGCAGACACAATATAGTTTAGATGGCCAAAGACTGCAAACCTCACTCAAGGAAAAAGATCTGGGGGTGAGTATAACACCGAGCATATCTCCTGAGGCGCACATCAATCAGATAACTGCTGCAGCATACGGGCGCCTGGCAAACCTACGGATAGCGTTCCGATACCTCAGTAAGGATTCGTTTAAGACTCTGTATACCATCTATGTCAGGCCCATACTGGAGTATGCGGCACCAGTTTGGAATCCACACCTAGTCATGCACGTCAAGAAATTAGAGCAACAAGACTAGTCCCAGAGCTACGGGGATTGTCCTATGAAGAAAGGTTGAGGGAAATCGGCCTAACGACACTGGAGGACAGGAGGGTCAGGGGAGACATGATAACGACATATAAAATACTGTGCGGAATGGACGAGGTGGACAAAGACGGGATGTTTCAGAGATGGGACACAGACACAAGAGGTAACAATTGGAAGTTGAAGACTTAGATGAATCAAAGGGATGTTAGGAAGTATTTCTTCAGTCATAGAGTAGTCAGGCCATGGAATAGCCTAGAAAGTGATGTAGTGGAGGCAGGAACTATACATAGTTTTAAGGCGAGGTATGATAGAGCTCATGGGGCAGGGAGAGAGAGGACCTAGTAGCAATCAGCGAAGAGGCGGGGCCAGGAGCTGTGACTCGACCCCTGCAACCACAAATAGGTGAGTACAAATAGGTGAGTACACACACACACACATACACACACACACAAATTTTCGGGGAATAAGGGAGGTTTGAAAGAAGAACTCGCCCAGTGAAAGTGACTTTCAAGGCAGAATCAACTCGGAACAGGATCATGCAGGAGAAAGCAAGATTAAGGGATATGCCAGCATACCAGAAGGTGTATCTCGACCTCGACAGAACACAAGAAGAAAGGCAGAAACTGAGAGAGATGGTACAAAGATGAAAGGAGGAAAGAGAGGTGAAGATGGAGATAGGCAGGAGAACCCAGACTCAGGAGGAAGATCATATACAGCCTCCCTAACAACCACCTATGGAAGATCCCCAACCAGGACATCCCCAGTGCTACCAAACATTGTAACCCAAAACACTGCCATATCCAATTCCCCCTCCCACTTCATTACAAACTCCACCCCCACAGCAACCACCCATAGTTCCTTATCAGGTCTCCCACTTCCCAACCCAAATGTACCTCCCAGACCACAGTTTTAGAAAAGTTGAAGGGGTGGTATACAAATGCAGATGGAATAACAATAAGCGCCAGGAGTGGCATGAAAGAATCAAGGAGACATCCCCAGACATAATTACACTTACAGTAACAAAACTCACCAGGATGATAACAGATGTAGTCTTTCCACCCGGATATCAAATTCTCAGGAAAGATAGAGAGAGGAGAGGGGGAGGAGGAATCACACTGTTCATTAAAAACTGGTGGGGATTTGAGGAAATGGAAGGAATGGATGGCATGGGCGAAAGGGACTACTTAGCAGGAACAATCCAATCTGATGGCCATAAGGTGGTAATTGCAGTAATGTACAACCCATCACAGAACTGCAGGAGGCCAAGAGAAGAATATGACGAGAGGAACAGAGCAATGGTCGACACACTAGCCAAGGTGACCAGAAGTGCTCACAAGGGAGCAGAGTTACTAGTTATGGGAGATTTCAATCACAAGGAGATTGACTGGGAAAACCTGGAGCCCCATGGGGGTCCCGAAACATGGAGAACCAAGATGATGTATGTGGTACTGGAAAACTTCATGCATCAACGTGTTAGATACACTACCAGAGAGAGAGGTGAGGGTGATCCAACAAGACTGGACCTTGTATTCACGTTGAGTAGTTCGGACATCGAGGATATCATGCATGAAAGGCCCCCTTGAAGCAAGTGATCATGTGGTTCTGCGCTTTGACTACATAGTTGAGCTACAAGTGGAGAGAGTAGCAGGAAAAGGATGGGAAAACCAAACTACAAACGAGGGAACTACACAGGCATGATGAAATTCCTGCAAGACGTTCAGTGGCAGAGAAACTAGCAGGAAAACTATATGACAACAAAAACTATGTGACAACAAAATGCAAGGAGGCAGTGGAGAGGTTTGTTCCCAAGGGAAACAGGAATAATGGGAAGACCAGAACGAGTCCTTGGTTCACCCACGGTGTAGGGAGGCAAAAACTAAGTGTACTAGAAATTCGAAAAGGTACAGAAGACAAAGTCCCAAGAAAATAGAGAGATCAGTCGAAGAGCCAGAAACGAATATACACAGATAAGAAGGGAGGCTCAGCGGCAATACGAAAATGACATAGCATCGAAAGGCAAGCCTGATCCGAAGCTGTTGTATAGCCACATCAGGAGGAAAACTACAGTCAAGGACCAGGTAATCAGACTGAGGAAGGATGATGGGGAGTTCACAAGAAATGACCAAGAGGTATGTGAGGAGCTCAACACGAGATTTAAAGAAGAATTTACATTGGAAACAGGTAGGACTCAAGGAAATCAGAACAGGGAGATACACCAACAAGTGCTGGATGAGGTACACATAACCAAGGAGGAGGTGAAGAAGCTGCTATGTGAACTTGATACCTCAAAGGTGGTGGAACCAGACATCTCTCCATGGGTCCTTAGAGAGGGAGCAGAGATGCTGTATGTGCCACTAAGAAAGAACTTCAACACATCCATTGAAAGGAGACAGGCACGAGGCATTAAACTACAGACCTGTGTCACTAACGTGTATTGTATGCAGAGTCATGTAGAAGATCATCATGAGGTGAGTGGTGGAGCACCTGAAAAGAAACAAGCGTATAATCGACAACCAGGACGGTTTCAGGGAAGGAAAATCCTGTATCACAAACCTACTGGAGTTTTATGACAAGGTGACAAAAGTAAGACAAGATAGAGAGGGGTGATTAGACTGCATCTTCTTGGACTGCAAGAAGGCCTTCGACACAGTTCCTCACAAGAGGTTAATGCAAAGGCTAGAGGATCAGGTACACATAACAGTAAAGGCACTGCAATGGATCAGAGAATACCTGACAGGGAGGCAACAACAAGTCATGGTATGTAACGAGGTGTCAGAGTGGGCGCCTGTGACAATAGGAGTTCCACAGGGGTCAGTCCTAGGGCCTGTGCTATTTTTGTTACACGTGAATGACATAACGGAAGGGATAGACTCAGAAGTGTCCTTGTTTGCAGATGATGTGAAGTTAATGATTAGAATCAAATCGGCCGAGGATCAGGCAGGATTACAAAGAGTTTGCCAAGAGTTTAGGTTTGCTAAACGCCCAAACGCTGCAACGTATAGGCGTCTGGCAAACCTAAGGATAGCGTTCCGATACCTTAGTAAGGAATCGTTCAAGACTCTGTACACCATATATGTCAGGCCCATACTGGAGTATGCAGCACCAGTTTGGAATCTACACCTGGTCAAACACGTCAAGAAATTAGAGAAAGTGCAAAGATTTGCAACAAGACTCGTCCTTGAGCTAAGGGGACTGTCCTACGAAGAAAGGTTAAGAGAAATTGGCCTGACAACACTAGAGGACAGGAGAGTCAGGGGAGACATGATAACGACATATAAAATACTGCGCGGAATAGACAAGGTGGATAAAGACAGGATGTTCCAGAGATGGGACACAGAAACAAGGGGTCACAAGTGGAAGTTGAAGACCCTGATGAGTCAAAGGGATGTTAGGAAGTATATCTTCAGTCATAGAGTTGTCAGGCAGTGGAATAGCCTAGAAAGTGACGTAGTGGAGGTGGAAACCATACATAGTTTTAAGACGAGGTTTGATAAAGCTCATGGAGCAGGGAGAGAGAGGACCCAGTAGCAATCAGTGAAGAGGAGGGGACAAGGGGCTATGAGTCGACCCCTGCAACCACAAATAGGCAAGTAGACACACACTCACGTACAAAGATCATGAAATATCTAACGTAGGGTCAGTACTTGAACCAATAGAGTTTCTCGTATTTGTAAATGTAATAAAAATGGAGAGCAAATCAGAGGTGTCACTATTTCCAAATGATGTAAAACTAATGAGTTGATTATAAACAGGAGTGGTCCAGTAAAGTCTTCATATACATGAGAATAAGTTGTAGTACTCGTCTGACAAGTAGCTATTAGAATTTAATTAACCGGAGAAACAACCGCAAATAGATTACAGGCTTAGGGGACAAAGGCTGCAAGCCTCCTTAAAGGAGAAAGATTTAGGATTAGCATAGTCTTATGCCTTACTCCTTAGGCCAGTGGTTCCCAAACTTTTTCAGCTTGTTACCCAATTTAACATGCCACATAAAGCATGTTACCCCTTTCACAAAATGTTGTTATTATTGATATATATGGCTAAACGTGAACGTATACAGCCTCGCATACTCTGCTAATCCTAGCAAAACCATTGAAAACGTAAGAACCACACATACATTATATATAAAATTAATAATAGCTACAAATTCACAGTAACAGTGGGTAAATACTAACTATATACTGCACAGGGCAGTACACATACATACCAGCTTATGTCTACCTCGGCTGATGCTCACAGATAAACTGACAGTGTGAAATAGAGGCAGCCTCAGGAAGTGAGTGACGCGTACTGGACAGGTCGATCTGGGCTACTGAGTGACTTTTGTCCTGAAGCATACTTGTCAAAATACTTTTGGGTTTCCACACACTTAGCTATATATTTCTTCTTTTCTAATACTGTATATTAGTTTTTGATGTTTATTGTTATTTGGTTTAACTTTATTAATTACTTATAATAGGTTTACTTTACAACTTTATATACTAAGACAAAGTTAACAATAATCCTCATACCGGGTACCGCATTGTTTTCTTGATTTTCAGAATTCATAACTTTTTTTCTGTCACCCCTCCATTACCCCCCAAAAATGGTTAAATTACCCCCAGGGGGTAATTTACCCCCAGTTTGGGAACCACTGCCTTAGGCAGACATCAACCAAATAATCACTTCAGGAAACACGACATTGGCCCATTTAGAAGTATCTTTCAGCAACCTCGACGACGAGGAATTCACGACCCTATTCACTGCAGCTGCCAAACCTATCTAGGAGTACGCAGCATCATAATGAAACCAGCATCCGATAGAGCGTATAAAGAAACGGGAAAAGTGGAGAAATTTCCTACAAGACTAGTCCCAGAGCTAAGGCGCATGAGCTGTTAGGCGGGTTTAGAGGCTTCTGAACCAGACGACATTAGAGGACAGACACTGCAGAGATGACATGATTTTGAAGTATAAAACACAGAGAAGTTAACAGAGTAGACAAGGCGAGTCTACTGGATACTGGAGTCGCTGGTCTCAGAGACATAAAGATTCAGATGAAAGTTAAATATATAGATGTAGGGGTGTACGGTAAAAGATCACAATTTCTTTCCTCTCGGGTAAATTTATACCCCTATGAGTCGCAAATTACATTCAATTCTGCATGGACGAGCATCACAGAAGGATTAATAACAAGGGGAAAACAAAAGTGATAATCCTAAGCATAAATCATCTGCAGATACATATCCCTGCTTAAAGTACTTTGTTTTCCAGGGTCATTAGGAAGCATCATTAGCATGACAAGTGAGAGCCTTCAGCATCTGAGAACCTAATTAATCTCTGTCTAATGGAAGGAACTATAATTTATTATTACAACGAGCCCCCTTTGCATTTTGATTTCTTAAATCTAATTCTTTAATTTTGATAAATCAGGAAATATGTGAAGTTTGCTGTCCAATGAGTTTCTCAGCTTCTGCAACGTACTATAATCCAGCACTTACTAGAGGGAGACAATTATGAAAGAAAGTGTTTAGATGGAGATACCCGAAGAATACCTGGCATCTCCTGGGCCTGACCTGGGCTCCTGCATCTCCGCTGCTGATCCCAGGTCAGGCCGCCTGCTTTACCACTACCTGATCACCTAGGCAGGTACTGCTTACCGCACTCAGTCTAAGGTAAAAATCTAAGCCTGACTGGCCAGTTATCTCGTGTTTTCACACGAGATAACTGAATATTCATGATCTTATATAATGAACAGTATCGCATACTAAAGAAGTTGAACCTACAGTATAGAAAGCTGAGACAATACAGTTTCTTTCTTGCATTTTTTTACGTCATCATGGCATATATATAATATATACTTAATATATAATTGGAAATATGTATCTTTACAAATATTTTAAACATCAGTGTTTAAAGGTAAAAACTCGCCAAAACAGATATGGAGGTAAATAAAATAATTGTTCCATCTATGGTGAAGAGTTGGAAAGGAAAGATGGAACATTCACTCGGCCATACATTAGCACCCATACAACACTCATCTGGAAGACATCAGTGGCTGTCTCAGCCACTGAGGATTTGTTGAAAAAAATGGTGGACATTCTCTTTCAGGGTTTCTGTTGGGAACAACGATGCGATGACCTTTATCTTGGGTGACTTCCATGGTATTTTTTTTCCTTACACCAACTTATCTATCTCAGTCAATAAGATGTCGGAGGCTTGACAGCGAGAGCGAAGACTGACGGCCAGAGGCCTGTAGCTGTGAAGAAATCGATCGAGATGTTGAAGTATACCGGCCGACTTTTTCATTTTTGATATCCTGGTTGTCATCATGCAGTAGCGGGATGTGAGGTAATCCTGGCAGAAGCGGAGAGAAGGCACGTTTCCTCCCTTCTCCAGCTTATCAATCTTTGTGCATCACAGTACCAAACGTCCTCAAGGTAGCATCTCTTGCCGAAGCATACATGAGACCGACAAGAGGGCAAATTTTAGTTACTCAGTTATGGAAAACGTTTGGAAATGAAAGCTAAAACGAAATATATAAGAAATTCCAGATAAAGCGAGAAACTAATGAGAAGAACCTATGCGTGTTACGTCAGATGATTTAACGTTTAAGAATCACAAGTGTCATTATCACACCTGAGAGGAAAATGATAAGATGCATAATGAGAACCATTAAAATAATGGATACCAAGTCAGTGATGATCCTCTATTAGTAACTTGTTCTGTCTATGCTGGAATATTACTGAAGAATTGAGACACTTATGCAACACATGGGAATCTTTATTGAAGAAACGTTTCGCCACACAGTGGCTTCAACAGTCTCATACAAAGTAGAAATGGGTAAGGAGAGTAGAAGTTTGAGGTAATCAGTCCCTCAACCTGGAATCGATGTGTTCAGTCCATCACTCTTGTAGGAAGTTACTGCATACTAATAGCCTCTTTTAAGACAGGCAGAATTGCAGATCTGGAGAATATACTGAGAACCTTCACTGCATGTATGTGTTCGGCCAAGTACCTGAATTGCTGGGAACGTCTGAAGCCTCTTGATCTGTATTCCACAGCATGCAGGCGAGAAAGATACATCAAAATTTACACTTGGAAAATCCTATTGAGACTGGTCCTAAATCTGCAAGGAGAAATCACTCCCTACGACAACAGCACGCTCGGCAGAAAGAAAAGCAGGAATGCCGTAAGTGCCCCTGACTGAGTCAGGGTCCCAAAACTATTTAACAGCCCCCTATCCTACATAAGGGAAATTACGAATTAACACCCAGTTATCTTCGAGAGGGAACTGTGGTTCTTATGTTTGAGTTCGACCAGCAGTAACAGCCTGGTTAATCAAGCCCTGATCCATCCGGAGGCCTGGTCATGGACCGGGCTACGGGAGGCTTTGACCCACGGAACTCCCTTCAGTTAGACTCAAGGAACGTTGACCCAAACTCTAATTTAGACCTAATTAATCCTCATACGTCATTCATAAAGACATTCTTTACGAAAAGTGCCTGTATAATACAGTAGAACATTCACATGGTAACTGACATTTACGACTGAGCCTACGGCTGAAGTGCAGCACCGAGAACCTGCCTGAAGACTGCACTGGTTTCACATTATCATTCAGAGTTAGAGTAATCTTGACACGGAATATTGAATGAGACAAGACAACCACGATACATAACAATAACAAAAAAGGCACAATACCGTGACTGGAACGATACACAAATAACCTGCACATAGAAGAGAGAAGCTTACGACGACGCTTCGGTCCGACTTGGACCATTTACAAAGTCACACTAACCAGAAGTGGAGAAGGACGGTTATTTATAGGCAGGAAGAGGTAGTGGTGGTAGTAGTAGTAGTAGTAGTAGAGGTAGTGGTAGTAGAAGTAGTAGTAGTGGGGAATAAGGAGGAGGAGCCAGTCAAATACAAAAAAGGGGAGCACTGCAAGGGAGCTAGGTGCCCACAGAGGGAGAGCAAGTGCACAGAGGTGAGTGAAAGGGGAAGTGGTTAAATAAATAATGAAGGAACAGAAACACGAGACAGAAGAAAGACAACCAAGAGGAGAAAAAGGAAAGAGGAAAGGGGAAGAGGGAGAAGAAGAAAAAGAAAAAGAAAAAATGAGGAGTCAGGTTAAGTCACGGGTATTCTGAAGTTTGGAGCATTTTCCAATGTAGTGGGAGAGGAAGGCATCTACAGAGACGAAGCCAGGGCTAAGATTCATACAAGGAAAGTTGTGTATTAGAGAGGATTCAACTAGACGGCGACGGTTAAAGTTGGAAGTAGGGAAGACAGTTTTAGCAGAAGACCAGTCAATAGGATGGCTATGATCTCTGATGTGACAGAAAAGAGCATTGTTAGTGTCGGCAAGCCTAACACTATTTTTGTGCTCCCTAAGTCTGTCAGAAAGAGATCGACCAGTTTCTCCGAAGTATTGAAGAGGACAGGAGGAGCAAGAAATAGAGTAGACACCAGGAACATCTGTAGAGGGAGGAGAGGTATGAACGAGATTAGTGCGAAATGTGTTAGTCTGGCGGAAGGTAAGCTTGATGTCTAAGGGATGGAGAGAGTTGTTGAGATTAGAAAGACAGGAAATGTAGGGAAGGCAGAGGACAGAAGAGTTCCCAGGAGTAGAGAGTTTGGGAGAGAAGAAATTATGTTTAGCACGTGAGAGGGCAGAGTCTATGAAATGGGAAGGGTAGCCAAGACGGGAAAACGAATTATGAAGAGTGGAAATATCCGCTGGAAGGAACTGAGGATCACAGATGCGGAGGGCACGGAGAAAGAGGGAGATAACATTTTTCTTGACAGGGGAAGCTTGATAGGAAAAGTAGTATCTGAGCGGTGGACATGGACATCAAGGAAAGGAAGCAAGGAATTAGATTCCCATTCAGCTTTAAACTTAATGGAAGGGGCAAGATTATTAAGAGCTTCAAGAAAAGGTTGGAAGAGACTGGAGTCATGAGGCCACAGAGCAAAGATGTCATCCACATAGCGGAGCCAGAGTGAAGGTTGCACATCGATGGTAGGAAGAAGAACAGTCTCGAAGTATTCCATGTAAAGATTAGCAAGGACAGGAGAGAGATGAGAGCCCATAGCCACACCGAAAGTTTGAGAATAATATTTCCCTTGGAAGGAAAAGGAATTAGAGTCCACACAGAGGCGGATAAGATCAAGAAAGACATCAGTAGGTATAGGGAGGTGTAGAAACCCTTCATGGGCCTTCTCTCTAAGAAAATCAAGGACATCATAAAGAGGGACATTGGTGAAGAGGGACTCAACGTCAAGACTAAGCATCTTACAGGTTGGGAGAGAGCGAACCCGTTCAATGAAGTCTTGAGAGTGACGGAGGTGGTCAGGAGAAAAAGTACCAAGAAATTGAATGAGGGTTTTGGCCAACCAAGAAGCAAGAGAATAAGAGACAGAACCTCTAGAGGATATGATAGGACGAAGAGGAATATCAGGTTTATGAGTTTTGGGAAGGCCAAAGAAATAGGGAAGAGAGGGACAGATGACACGAAACCGTTGAACAAGGTCTAAGTCAGGAGGACAGAGGTCGGAGAGAGTCCTTAGTTTCTTGTTGAAAGTTCTCTTGATGCGATCAGGAGGGTTGGAAACGAGAGGAGTGTTGGTACGTGAGTCAGAGAGGAAGACATTAGCTTTACGGAGGTAATCCTCGCGATCAAGGATAACTACCGAATTACCTTTGTCAGAAGATAGTATGACAATGTTAGTGCTGGATTTAAGAGAAGAAAGGGCAAGTTGGTAACGGCGCGGAAGGTGGTGATTCTTAGAAAACAGACTAACAAGAGCAGGAAGGAGAGCGCCACGAAAAGTGAACAAGTCAGGAAGATTACGGGAGCGAGATTGACGAAAGGAATCAAGAGGTAATCAGGGCAATACCAACGCGAGGGGTAGGCGAAGTGGCAAAGGAAAGACCAAAACCAAGAAGTTCAAGCTCATACTGAGAGAGTGAGACAGAAGACAAGTTAGTAACACAGTGAGGGAGAATTTAGACCAAGGGCTAGCTGAGATGAGACGTTGAAGTTTATTCTAAGGTTTAGAAGAATGAATTTGTATTCAGGCGAGCAGTGTCAAAGGCAATGGTAGAGAGAAGGTTACAGAGATCCTGTGGTAGAGCCGCAAAGAGAACGTTGACGTTGACGGAAGGTAAAGAAGGCATCTTCAACCTGTGATTTAGTAGAAAGAATGAGCTGTTGAAGTAGGAGACGGGCATGATCAGGAAAGGGAGTGCCGAGTGGGTTGGTTTTCAGGAAGTGGGAGAAGGAAGGTTGCAGAACTTGTTCAGCAAGACAGTCACGTAGGAAGCGAAGCTGATTCTTACGACGCCTGGTAGCAATAAGAGCAGCCTCATAAGATCGAAGGAGGGGGTTTAGAAGAGGGAAGAACATTAAAAAAGTTGGAGAGAATATGACGCTTAACTGCGGGGTCTATAAATAACAAAAAAGGCACAATACCGTGACTGGAACGATACACAAATAACCCGCACATAGAAGAGAGAAGCTTACGACGACGTTTCGGTCCGACTTGGACCATTTACAAAGTCACACTAACCAGAAGTGGAGCAGGACGGCTATATATAGGCAGGAAGAGGTAGTGGTGGTAGTGGTAGTAGTAGTAGTAGTAGTAGTCGATCACTTTCTGACAGACTTATGGAGCACAAAAATAGTGTTAGGCTTGCCGACACTAACAATGCTCTTTTCTGTCACGTCAGAGATCATAGCCATCCTATTGATTGGTCTTCTGCTAAAACTGTCTTCCCTACTTCCAACTTTAACAGTAGCCGTCTAGTTGAATCCACTCTAATACACAACTTTCCTTGTATGAATCTTAGCCCTGGCTTCGTCTCTGTAGATGCCTTCCTCTCCCACTACATTGTAAAATGCTCCAAACTTCAGAATACCCGTGACTTAACCTGAACCCTCATTTTTTCTTTTTCTTTTTCTTCTTCTCCCTCTTCCCCTTTCCTCTTTCCTTTTTCTCCTCTCGGTTGTCTTTCTTCTGTCTCGTGTTTCTGTTCCTTCATTATTTATTTAACCACTTCCCCTTTCACTCACTTCTGTGCACTTGCTCTCCGTCTGTGGGCACCTAGCTCCCTTGCAGTGCTCCCCTTTTTTGTATTTGACTGGCTCCTCCTCCTTATTCCCCACTATTACTACTACTACTTCTACTACTACCACTACTACTACTATCTCTACTACTACTACTACTACTACTACTACTACTACTACTACTACTACTACTACCACTACCACCACTACCTCTTCCTGCCTATATATAGCCGTCCTGCTCCACTTCTGGTTAGTGTGACTTTGTAAATGGTCCAAGTCGGACCGAAACGTCGTCGTAAGCTTCTCTCTTCTATGTGCGGGTTATTTGTGTATCGTTCCAGTCACGGTATTGTGCCTTTTTTGTTATTTATAGACCCCGCAGTTAAGCGTCATATTCTCTCCAACTTTTTTAATGTTCTTCCCTCTTCTAAACCCCCTCCTTCGATCTTATGAGGCTGCTCTTATTGCTACCAGGCGTCGTAAGAATCAGCTTCGCTTCCTACGTGACTGTCTTGCTGAACAAGTTCTGCAACCTTCCTTCTCCCACTTCCTGAAAACCAACCCACTCGGCACTCCCTTTCCTGATCATGCCCGTCTCCTACTTCAACAGCTCATTCTTTCTACTAAATCACAGGTTGAAGATGCCTTCTTTACTTTGCGTCAACGTCAACATTCTCTTTGCGGCTCTACCACAGGATCTCTGTAACCTTCTCTCTACCATTGCCTTTGACACTGCTCGCCTGAATACAAATTCATTCTTCTAAACCTTAGAATAAACTTCAACGTCTCATCTCAGCTAGCCCTTGGTCTAAATTCTCCCTCACTGTGTTACTAACTTGTCTTCTGTCTCACTCTCTCAGTATGAGCTTGAACTTCTTGGTTTTGGCCTTTCCTTTGCAACTTCGCCTACCCCTCGCGCTGGTATTGCCCTGATTACCTCTTTTGATTCCTTTCGTCAATCTCGCTCCCGTAATCTTCTTGACTTGTCCACTTTTCGTGGCGCTCTCCTTCCTGCTCTTGTTAGTCTGTTTTCTAAGAATCACCACCTTCCGCGCCTTTACCAACTTGCCCTTTCTTCTCTTAAATCCAACACTAACATTGTCATACTATCTTCTGACAAACGTAATTCGGTAGTTATCCTTGATCGCGAGGATTACCTCCGTAAAGCTGATGTCTTGCTCTCTGACTCACGTACCTACACTCCTCTCGTTTCCAACCCACTTGATCGCATCAAGAGAACTTTCAACAAGAAACTAAGGACTCTCTCCGACCTCTGTCCTCCTGACTTTGAACTTGTTCAACTGTTTCGTGTCATCTGTCATTCTCTTCTCTATTTCTATGGCCTTCCCAAAACTCATAAACCTGATATTCCTCTTCGTCCTATCATATCCTCTAGAGGTTCTGTCTCTTATTCTCTTGCTTCTTGGTTGGCCAAAACCCTCACTCAATTTCTTGGTACTTTTTCTCCTGCCCACCTCCGTCACTCTCAAGACTTCATTGAACGGGTTCGCTCTCTCCCAACCTGTAAGATGCTTAGTCTTGACGTTGAGTCCCTCTTCACCAATGTCCCTCTTTATGATGTCCTTGATTTCCTTAGAGAGAAGGCCCATGAAGGGTTTCTACATCTCCCTATACCTACTGATGTCTTTCTTGATCTTATCCGCCTCTGTGTGGACTCTAATTCCTTTTCCTTCCAAGGGAAATGTTATTCTCAAACCCTCGGTGTGGCTATGGGCTCTCCTCTCTCTCTTGTCCTTGCTAATCTTTACATGGAATTCTTCGAGACTGTTCTGCTTCTTACCATCGATGTGCAACCTTCACTCTGGCTCCGCTATGTGGATGACATCTTTGCTCTGTGGCCTCATGATTCCAGTCTCTTCCAACCTTTTCTTGAAGCTCTTAATAATCTTGCCCCTTCCATTAAGTTTAAAGCTGAATGGGAATCTAATTCCTTGCTTCCTTTCCTTGATGTCCATGTCCACCGCTCAGATACAGGTTTTTCCTTTTCCGTTTACCGAAAACCTATGCACAGTAGCATGTACATTCACTACTTTTCCTATCATGCTTCCCCTGTCAAGAAAAGTGTTATCTCCCTCTTTCTCCGTGCCCTCCCCATCTGTGATCCTCAGTTCCTTCCAACGGAAATTTCCACTCTTCATAATTCGTTTTCCCGTCTTAACTACGCTTCCCATTTCATAGACTCTGCCCTATCACGTACTAAACGTAATTTCATCTCTCCCAAACTCTCTACTCCTGGGAACTCTTCTGTCCTCTGCCTTCCCTACATTTCCGGTCTTTCTAATCTCAACAATTCTCTCCGTCCCTTAGACATCAAGCTTACCTTCTGCCAGACTAACACACTTCGCACTAATCTTGTTCATACCTCTCCTCTCTCTACAGATGTTCCTGGTGTCTACTCTATTTCTGGCTCCTCCTGTCCTCTTCAATATTTCGGAGAAACTAGTTGATCTCTTTCTGACAGACTTAGGGTTGTCTTTCTTCTGTCTCGTGTTTCTGTTCCTCCATTATTTATTTCACCACTTCCCCTTTCACTCACCTCTGTGCACTTGCTCTCCCTCTGTGGGCACCTAGCTCCCTTGCAGTACTCCCCTTTTTTGTATTTGACTGGCTCCTCCTCCTTTTTCCCCACTACTACTACTACTACTTCTGCTACTACCACTACTACTACTACTACCTCTACTACTACTACTACTACTACTACTACCTCTACTACTACTACTACTACTACTACTGCTACCACTACTACCTCTTCCTGCCTATATATAGCCGTCCTGCTCCACTTCTGGTTAGTGTGACTTTGTAAATGGTCCAAGTCGGACCGAAACGTCGTCGTAAGCTTCTCTCTTCTATGTGCGGGTTATTTGTGTAACCACGATACCTTTAGCAGAGGAAAACTTGTAACCCGCACCGCATCGCCTGACGTTGAAGAGACTCTTAAGCAAGTTGGACCTAACCAGTTGAAATTGTGTATCCAAAGATGAATTCCATAATGAGCAATCAGCATATAGTTTTTACGTTTCCCCGGAGGAAGCTGGAGACAGAATATCTTCGATCAAGAAAGAAAATTCAGATTGCCTTAGTATACAGTCCTGCAATACCTCGTTTTCTTGGGCACAAAATGTCCGAAGTGACGTGATGTCTGCACAGTAGGACAGTGATTCTTGATTCATGTGTCCATGACATGTCAGAGGCTTTCTTGATACCTAAAAATGCAGAAGTTTAAAGTGTACGGCTTAAGGCCTGAAGGGCGTCATCTTCTTAGATCATTAAATAATATATACTGTGTGATTCGATTGGTGTGGACAGCGCACTACTCGATCATTTAACAGGTTTTGTGACTCTGCCAAGAAGAAAGAAGATCAGGAGTTTGAGGTAATCAGTCCCTTAGTCTGGAGTCGATGTAATAAGTCTATGAGTCATGAAAAGACTGATAACAGCAACTTCAGGCTGAGGAACTGATTACCTCAACCTCCTCCTGATCTTTACCACTCTTCTTTATATTGAACTGATGAAGCCACTGTGTGGCGAAACGTTTCCACAGTAAACATACTCAAGTGTTGCATATGTGTCTAATTTATCAAAATTTTAACCAATTTGCGAGAAATGCCTCACTCTCATCGTTCCCAAGATTCTGTTGTGAAAGAGAGACTGACCATCACTATCCTAGCTACAGTTTGTTGACCTTCACTCTTGACTTTACTCTTACTTCGACCCTTCAATAAACTCAAGAAAAACATAATAAAATGTCACTGTGACTCAAGAAATCGTAATGACACGATTGCAAACAAACCATACCCCCGGCCGGGATTGAACCCGCGGTCAGAGAGTCTCAAAACTCCAGCCCGTCGCGTTAGCCACTAGACCAGCTAGCCACAATAAGATTCATCCAACTAGGTATATTTCTACACCATAGGAAGGTTAGCACAGGCACCACTGTGACCACAAATGCAAGTTTTTACAGACGAATCTCCAGCTAGCGTGGCCATGGGTATGGTTTGTTTGCAATCGTGTCATTACGATTTCTTGAGTCATGTTGACGGCAGTGAAGGGACTTGAGCTAGAATTCGTCACGGCTACGCTAGCTGGAGATTCGTCTGTAAAAACTTGCATTTGTGGTCACAGTGGTGCCTGTGCTAACCTTCCTATGGTGTAGAAATATACCTAGTTGGATGAATCTTATTGTGGATAGCTGGTCTAGTAGCTAACGCGACGGGCTGGAGTTTTGAGACTCTATGACCGCGGGTTCAATCCCGGCCGGGGGTATGGTTTGATAATAAAATGTAACTAATGTTTAGTAGCTTCGTCTGCAGCACAACATAAGAAGTCAATCAGCGGCTGCCATCAACACTCGTCACCAGGCAACTGCCAGGTGACGATTTGAAGATTGAGACACTTATGCAGCATATGGGAATAAAGATTCCCATATGCTGCATAAGTGTCTCAATCTTCAACTTGTCGGTTTTTCAAACCATTCATCACACAGGTGACGATTGTTGTTATCCATTGACTCGATTAAACAAAAATAATTTATGAATGTCAACTGCAATATGGCGATTAATTTACAAATATCTTTTAGTTTCACCTTTATTTTTATTGTATGATGTATATCGACATTCATTATTAAGGTTCTTTTTTTCCACTAACTGCTCGTACTGATGTTATTTTTTGTCTTGTATGAGAGGTATTGTTAGGCCGATGGAAAAATTATTTGGGCATAATAAAAGGGCACAAAACTGTGACTGGAACAATGGACAAATAACCACACATAGGTGAATGAAACTTATGGAGACCTTTCGGTCCAGTATCGGACCCTAGTGGAAATAAGTCACTTTGACTTTTCTGCGTTATCCTAGTTTCTCTACACATATGCTGCTATGTATTATAATCTATGTAACTGTATTTGTGTATACCTGAAAAAACTGCTAAACTTAGACCATAACTAGCATAAAAGTTCGTCATAAATTTCATACTCCTAATGTCTGGTTATTTGTGTAATATTTGAGAATATCGTAACCTACTGAGTAGAAATATTCTCCTCCACCCATCTCTGTCTCTATCTCTCTTCCTCAGTCCTCCCTCCATCCCCATTTCCAGCCTATTCCCTTCCCCTCCCTACATAACGCTTAAACTGATTCAGCCCCTCTTCCCCAATCTCTCAGCTCCTCCCCTTACCTACTTCCCAATTTCTCTCCATCTAGCGTCCCTTCCAGTTCCTCCATATTCATTAAAGTTCCACGCATTTTCCTATTCTGCCTCGTTTGCTCTTTCCATTCCTCGGTCATCCATGTCTTCCCTCCACTCCGATTTCCTCGTCTCCTTCCTAAATTCAAATTTATTCCTTACATTCTTATTTCTTTCTTCTGCTCCTCCTGGCGAAAAGCATTTTTTTTCTCCATCCCTCTTTCTCTCTTTGCTACCCTTTTCCGGCTTCGTTCTCCATTACTTCCTTTCTCTTCCTCTTCATATTTCTCAATGCCATTTTCCCCTCAGTATTTTCAGGTTCTTCCTTCCCATTAGTTATCTTCACCTAACTCTCACAACATACATTTAAAAAGACAGAAAATCGAAAATCAGATGAAGACTTTCTGAGTGAATGGGGAGGCCTGGAAATTAGGCTGTAGACGTCCACGAGACTCTCAAATTAATATGGTTACAGATTATTTTTCAGCTTGCACTCTTATATTCAAGAAGTGGGAAATGAATCGACTCCATAAAAAGAGATTAATTTCAATATATATGTCTACTAATAAAATTTCCCATAGAATATAAAATATGTTGTGAGGTAGGAGAAAATATTCAAACAGCTCCGGGGAGAACCATGAGTTTTCCATGAGGTACGTTTATTGTCTTCTCTAAGGATGAGGTTCCCCAGTAAAGTTCTAGAGGTGGTACCTGGTTATGTAAATATATATATATATATATATATATATATATATATATATATATATATATATATACATATATACATATATATATATATATATATGTATATATATATATATGTTCTGAATGTTTTTTGCGAAATTATTTCAAAAAAATTTTCGCTTGTCTTATTCGGCAAGAAGAGCGTTGCTATTTAGGCCAAAATAGCAAGTTTTATCTCTTCGGCACGACATTTTATATATATATATATATATATATATATATATATATATATATATATATATATATATATATATATATGTCGTGCCGAATAGGCAGAATTTGCGATCTTGGCTTAAATAGCAACGTTCATCTTGCCATATAGGACAAGTGAAAATTTGTGTATGCAATAATTTCGCCAAAATCATTCTGAACCTAACGAAAAACATATATTTCACTGTGTTTGTTTGGTATTAAATTACTATAAACAAATCTAAAATATATTTAGTTGGGTTAGGTTAAAATAAATTGCTCTTGTTATAATAAGGTTAGGTAAGTTTTCTAAGATCCTTTTGGTGCAAAATTTAAAATTTTTACATTAACATTAATGAAAAAAATATATCTTTAAACGGATAAGAGAAAATTTTAGAAAGGACTTAATTTTAAATGAGTTCTTGCTAATTGACCAGTTTTACATATTCGGCACGGCATATATATATATATATATATATATATATATATATATATATATATATATATATATATATATTTATATATATATATATATATATATATATATATATATAGGGAGGTACCACCTCTAGAGCTGTTATAGGGACCCTCATCCTCAGAGAAAAGAATAAACTTGCTTCAGGGAAAACTCAAGGTTCTCCCTGAAGCTGTTTGAGAATTTTCTCCTACCACCCCCTATATTTCAAGTATGTTTTATTTAAAGACAAAATACATTGGCCAAACATTCACAAAAATACAACAGAAAGTAAAACAACATAGGTCACTTAGAGCTTCATCTCGAATACTTCGTCCAGCTCCCCGGCGGTGGGCCGCGTGCCCAGAATGCTGCAGGCATTTCCTCTCTGGATCGCAACACTGAGTCTCTGAAAGAGGAAGCTGGTCGCCCTGTGGTCCTTGGTTTCTATGATGAGCTTTTCACCCAGCTCTTTGAGGAACTTTAGAGCACACTTGCCCCATGCTCCAAGGGTCTCTGACCCTATTGGAATGAAGCTATATCAAGGGGGAAGGTCTTCATATTTTCGGATCTTCTGGGTCTCCCTGTGGCTGGCAGCTCCACCCACTTCCACTACAGAGTATGGCAAGTAGGTGTCTGCCAATGTGGCAGCACAGGTGTAGTCCCAGGCAATCTGCTTTCCATCCTTCCAGGGTAGCATAGTGGCTCAATCAGGACGCTTTTGACTTCCATCAGACCTCTGTACTCGGGGTTCCCGTTGAGCTGGGCAACGGGCTGTGGCGAGGCTTCTCTTTATTATGTCATTGATCTCCTCATGTCTGGCATACTTCCCTTTTGCTGTGTGGCACACGAGACCATGAAGTCCGAATTGATCAGCTGTCGCCCTGCCGCAAATACACCTATGTTCGGTGAGGATGGGGGCGGCTAGGCGAAGAGCAACACCAATCCGAATGGCCTGTGGGTCGAGACGGGTGCCCAGGGAGGAATTTGGAACAGCTAACAGGAAATCTCCTGAGTGTGGTGCCTTTACTGCCAGGAGACGAGCTTTGTTCTTTCCTGAAGCATTGGAGAGCATTGTGTTGGCGATTTTTTCCATGATCGGTTTGTTCCAGTGGGACTGTTTGTGCTGTTTGGGAGGAGCTGGTCTACTGGAGGAGTCTGTAAGGGTGTCCCACCGAATCGCTGCTTCAGTAAACCTGGGGTCTTGAGCTCCTACCAAGTCTCTCAAGCGTTCGGGCACTATCTTCTTGACTAATGCACTGGAAGCCAAACACGAAGACAGAAAAGCAGGTAAAGCAATATGTGTTGCTTTACGCACCCCTATACCTCCCAGTCGCACTGGGAGGGTTGCCTGATCCCATTGCTCATCCTCTAGTGACAGGTTCAGTGCCTTCTTAAAAGTTGATCTCAGGCGTGCGTCATATTCATCGAGTGTTGGGTTGTCAAAAGAGGGTGCACACCTCAAGAAGTAAGTGAGTCTTGGCATAGTAAGACACCTTGTGAGGAGATACAGAGCATCATGGGCATCAAGATCGCTTATTCTCTCCTCCATTCTCATCAGGTCATTCAATTTGTCCCTGAGGACAGTATCGATGGCCTGGTGACCCAGCGGTGCCCCCAACAGGGTACTGTTAGACGGAGTTGTAGTTGAGACTTCTGGGAGGATTCTTCGCACAGCATTGATTATTTCCAGGTTCGCTGTGATGATTTCACACTTGGAGGGATTGAGGATGAGTCGCAAGTCTTCTCCCTGTGTTTTCACCAGTTGTAGGTCCCCCACGAGGGACTCTTCAGTACCTGCCAGAGTGCCGTCATCCAGGTACCATTTATTGAGCTCACTGTGTAGGCTGCAAGTTAGTTCTCTTACTGCCAAGCAGAAGAGAAGTGGAGCGAGTGGGTCACCCTGCTGAACACCCTCTGATGATTGAATTTCATGTTCTCCAAACAAAAGAATTGAGGGTTTGCTGTAGCCGGCTGAAATGAAGGGAAAGAGACTGGGGAACCGAACCCGAACAGCTGGCAAAACAGCATCTCTCTTCACCATATTAAAGGCATTTCTAAAATCAAGTTTGACTATGGCCTTGTCTTCTGGTAGGTCCCTGATGTAGGCCCTTGCTGCATGAGCTGCAGCTTCACTGCCTTGAGAGACCCCAAAGCCCAGTTGGTGTGGCTGGAGTAAAGTGGCAGCTTCTAGGCGAATGTTTCTCACTGCTGCTTTGGCAACGAGACGGCGAAGAGTGTTTCCAACTGCAATGGGTCTGATTCCCCCATCCCTCTTCTTCAAAGCACATAGTGAGGCTCCAAAAAAGAAAGGTTTAATTTTTTTGGGGATTCGCCCAGCCAGGCAATTGTTGACGAAAGTTGTTAACTCGGTGAGAAGAATTGATGCAGATTCACCGAGTACTGGATTTACCATCTCTTTGAGGTGCTGAAGTCGAATTCCAGTGTAACCTCCTGCAGATCCTGCTGGAAATGACACGATCGCCTTATAGACTTCCGATTCTGGCAAAATTAATTGTTCAGTGATGGGATCTTCCTCAGGGCTGTCGTTGATGGCTATGGTGTCCCTGGTTGGATGCTTGTCTCTTAGTGCTTGGGCCGTGGTCTCATCCTTGGGGGCTACAGTGTCGTCACTTGTAATTACTCTTATTGCTCCCACTGTGTTACCTTCTTCAATTTTTTTGCTAACCTGTGCGCAAATTTTCTCGTTTTCAGTGGGACTTTTCTTGGGTCTACCTCTTTGATTCCTGCGATGATGGGGCAGAGGGACACAGTTATCCGTTCTTGGGTAGTTGCGCACTGCCTTGATAACTGACGTGGTTAGCAGTTTGCCTCGTCTTTCAGGAACTGCAAGACAGACATTGCCGAACAAGAGTAGGTTGCGCCATGCTTGGATGGTGCCTCGGGCTTCTATGTTGGTGGAGCCTCCATTCACCCGCTTAAGAAGGTCTGTGAATTTCCCTGCTGCATATAGGCGAGCCGCTTTAGGGATGTGGGATAGTGTACTGCTAGCAGTCGATTTGAATGCCAACAGAAGGTTATCGCAAGTGACAAGGTTGCCATTGGAATTGTCATCTGCCTGTGGAGGCTGTGGGCTGCTCTCTGCTGGGGGCATATGTGATCCTTTGTAGATGAATGGTTCAGAGAACCGACATGTTGATAAATTAGACACATGTGCAACTCTTGGGTATCTTTATTGAGGAAACGTTTCGCCACTGTGTGGCGAAACGTTTCCTCAATAAAGATACCCAAGAGTTGCACATGTGTCTAATTTACCATATGTGATCCTGCACACCCATTGTGTGCACGAATGCGGCCGTCCCTGTTGCGTGCTCGAAACTCTCCAGACACCTGACATGTACCTCTTCTTTCATTGTTGGGTGCATTGTTTCCCTGGCTTTGTGGCTGGCTGGCTTCATCGTCTGCCATACCTCAAACTGTGTGGTAAGCCCAGGCTGAAGGGAAAATGGCGCATGGCACATACCGCATGTGGTTCATGGTGGTGGTTGGGGGGAGGAGAGGGGTCTCCCGTCCTTGTGGTGGGCGGTGGAAGAAAGGGAGGAGTGGAAGATGTGTGCTGAGGCGGAGTAGGGCACTCACTCACTCCCAGGACAAGTCACTATACACCACGATGCTCTCTGCACATGTTACTATACACCACTATGCTCAGTGCACTGCCCCCACTATCAACGACACACTGCTATACACTTCACATGCTATGCGCATACCATGCACATACTATGCACTGTACACTATAGACTATATACACTATACACACGGTGAACAAACACTCCATTGTAACACGAGCACACGGTGTATGCGCGCCTGTTTGGGGAAGGGGGGGGCAGTTTTACCCCTCAACCTCCGCCTCCTCCCCCTCCATTAGGCCTCCCCTCACCGACCTCTTCTACCCATAGGTGACCGTTATGTTCCCTCACTGAATTCACATACACAGAACTTTTCTTGATTCTGACGGAATAGACGAAATGCGGAGTCTTCCGGCCCTTTCCAACACGACCAGCAGATATTCACACACCAGCCTGTTGATGATAATCCTGGTAGGTGTTCTTGATTGGACGATATTGTGCCAAAATCACAGAGCGGGATGCCCACAGCCTCTCTCTGGCAGAGGTGCCAGATATATATATATATATATATATATATATATATATATATATATATATATATATATATATATATATATATATATATATATATATATATGTGTGTGTGTGTGTGTGCGTGTGTGTGTGTGTGTGTGTATATATACACTGAGGTTTTAATACTTGGTGCTGCATCCTTTACGCTTAATCAAGTCCCTCATCTGTGTGATGAGGGAGGTATAGTATTCCATGCCTCATGTAGAGCAGCTTCCAGCATCAGGATGGAGCTGATGTCCTTGCACAGTAAACTTTGTTTCACCATTGACCAGAGGTTCTCAACAGGGTTTAGGTCTGGGAAATTGTGTTGCCAGTAATTAAAGAACCTCACTTCACAATCCTTTAGCCACTGAAGTGCAGATTTAGCGGTACGTCATGGTGCACCTTCTGCATAAAAACCGTCGCCTCACACTTGTCAAACGCTTCAGGTAAATTGTCACTCAATAACTCCAGGTAACTATTCTGGTTCACATACTGGTTTTTGGGAAGCACAGTGAGTTCACCAACACTGACCACTGAAATACCCCGAAACCATGAGAGAGTCTGGGTGTTTGGTGGTTCCACAGGTGTAGCGTGAGTCTTGCGGGGTCACTACCTCTGGGCCGGTACACATGTCCCTCACAGTGCTCCAATGTACTTCAGACCACTGTTGAGGATTCCAGTGAATATATTTATTTGCATAATCCAGCCTACGTTTCTTCTGTGGCTTGGAGAGAATCGGTTTCTTAACCTGGCGGTGATTATTGTAGCCCAGTTCTGACACACGTCTGTTAACAGTTCTTACAGACACCTCTGAGAGAAGATGTGCCCTCTGGAAAAATGGTGGAGGAATCAGTCCATTGCAGTGGGCAACACCCTACGGCGCCTAGTCATCAAGGCTGCAGTAAGAATGGTGAGTCAAGAGACTGCTGCAATGCTGAAACCAACTCAGCTCGATTTTGGTCTTCAACAAGGCTATGAAGCAGCTGCCCATGCAGCACGATTTCATCATGTCGAATGAAAAAGCCTAGATAAAATTGGACTTTGCCAACGCTTTCAAATTAGTCAGAAGGGATGCTGCTCTCTAAGCAGTTTCTAGACACTTCCCTTCCCTCTATTCTTCATAGAATCGTGTCATAGTATGACTTCTAAAGTATTGTTTGGGGACCATGATAATGACTCGTGTGAGGGTGTGCAACAGGGGGAGCCTCTCGCCCCCTTTCTATTCTGTCTGGTCATCAAGGAAGTCACAGAAACACTCTCCAGTGACCTCAATATCTGGATCTTGGATGATAGTACCCTGGCTGGCACTACAGAATCTCACATAGAGAACATCAGAAAAATTAAAAACATGGGAGAGAGTTTGTGCCTATCTTTAATCCCCACCAAATGTGAAATAGTTTCTACCAGTCGACAGATGACCCAGAATATTAGTGTTTTTTTACCAGGAGCACGAGCCATTGATCCAGCCAACAGCATTCTGCTTGGTGCTCTTCTTGATCCCAATGCCATTGATCTGATCCTAGAAAAAAATATCTCAGACCCCAGGACGATGGAAGGCAGGATGAAAGACATCGTAACACATGATGACTTCTTCTTACTCACCAGGTGCCTGTCAATCCCAAAACTTACCTACTTCCTGAGATGCTCCCCAGCCTTCAGCAGTCCGAAACTCAAGGAATATAACTCCTTAAGACAATGCTAGAGAATGTATTGAATCTTTCCCTCGAAGATGGACAGTAGTTGAAAGCCTTACTTCCAGTCATGTTTGGGGGCTGGGAATAAGCAAATCCTCCCAGATTGCCCTACCAGATTTCCTATCCTTATCCGTAGCATAAGAACATCAGAAAGAAGGAACACTGCAACAGGCCTACTGGCCCATGTGAGGCAGGTCTAATTCTCGCACCGGCTTAAGCCAATGCCTTACCTAGTCAGGTCAGTCATATTCACTTATGGGAGGAACACGGCATCTGACCTATTAGCACAAACTAGTCAAGTCCAGCTCACACCCACCTACACCCATTCTTGCATTTATCTAACCTATATATGGTTAGATAAATACATGAGTGGGTGTGGGCCCTCAGTCTATCCTCACAGGAAAGATTTCTGATACATGGGATCAACTTTGTCATTCTCCTTTGTACGTTTTCCAGTGCATTTATACCCATTCTGTAATACGGTGACCAGAACTGAGCAGCATAATCTAAATGAGGCATAACCAAAGATATATAGCGTTGATGAACAACCTGAGGACTTCTATTATTTATACATCTTGCTATAAAGCCAAGGATTCTGTTAGGTTTGAGGAAATGGTATGGTGATACCGACAAGATGTGGAAAAAGACACTTATGTACAGTTCAGGACATTTATTAAAGGAAACGTTTCGCCACGAGTGGCTTCTTCAGTCCTAATACAGTCCTTGGCGCTATAAAAAGCTCCATTCTGTCACTTCATCTCCATATTGTTTCATACTATGGAACAATGCTCTTCTCCAGACTGAGGGACTGACCACCTCAAAACTTTAAGGGTGATGGACTGATTACATCGTCTTCAAGTATCTTCTGCTTCTATCAACTTTTCTGTACTTGACTGAAGAAGCCTACTGTGTAGGCGAAACGTTTCATAATAAAGATACCTAACTGTTGCATATGTGTCTTACCTAACAACATTTATATATATAGTGGCAGGAGTCAGGTGAGGTGACGCGTGGGTAGAGGTGGTGGTAGTAGTAGTAGTAGTAGTAGTAGTAATGGAACTAAGGAGGTGAGGCAAGAGAGGGACCTGCTGGCATCATGTAACACCAGTTCCCAGGATGGGTAATATCCTCTTGCTTAGTAATTTTGAAATACTGTAACTACCGGATTTTTGCTTTATAGTGTTACTGACAGAAATTAGTGCAGCTTCAATGCATTTTCTCCGTCTTAAGTCGTCTTCTTTAATAACTAGTTTAGCTTCATTGAAATTCATTGGACACCTCATGAAATTCAATGAAGCTAAACTAGTTATTAAAGAAGACGACTTAAGACGGAGAAAATGCATTGAAGCTGCACTAATTTCTGTCAGTAACACTATAAAGCAAAAATCCGGTAGTTACAGTATTTCAAAATTACTAAGCAAGAGGATATTACCCATCCTGGGAACTGGTGTTACTTGATGCCAGCAGGTCCCTCTCTTGCCTCACCTCCTTAGTTCCATTACTACTACTACTACTACTACTACTACTACTACTACTACTACTACTACTACTACTACTACTACCACCTCTACCCACGCGTCACCTCACCTGACTCTTGCCACTATATATATAAACGTTTTCTTAGTTTTCTCTGTATTAGGACTGAAGAAGCCACTCGTGGCGAAACGTTTCCTTTAATAAATGTCCTGAACTGTACATAAGTGTCTTTTTCCACATCTGTTAGGTTTATTGCGAACACTTATGCACTGTTTCCTTGGTTTCAGATTACTGCTAACTAGAACTCCTAAATTCTTTTCGCAATCGGTAATATTAAGATCTTCGTTATTTAGTTTATATGTGGCATGGCTATTTTCCTGTGCAACATTTAGAACTTTGTATTTGTCTATATTAAACTGCATCTGCCACTTCGACCACTGCATCAATCTATTTAAATCATCATGGAGTGCTCTAATGTCCTGATTAGAATGAATTGGACGGCCTATTTTGGTGTCAGCAGATTTGCTTATGTCGCTATTTATTCCCTCATCTATGTCGTTTATGTAAATTATGAACAACAAGGGGTGAAACTCTGACCCCTGTGGAACACCGCTTGTGACGTGCCCCCATTCTGATATCTCCCCATTTATGCAGACTCTCTGCTGCCTATTTGTCAACCATGCCTCTACCCAGGAAAAAATTTCTCCTCCTATTCCGTGTGTCTTAAGTTTTCTCAACAGCCTTTGATGTGGAACTCTATCGAAAGCCTTACTGAAGTCCATATACACAATATGATACTCAATACCATGATCTACCTTCTCCAACACCTTATTCATTCATTCATTCATTAGAGGTTTGCCGGTACTTCCGGCCCGGGTCTTCTCCATGTGGTGACCCGGCTGTGGCCCCCGGTTGGGGGTGTCGTTCATCTTCTTTCTTCTGTCTTCTTTCTTGGGCCCTCCGGCTGGAGGGTAACCTCTTCTTCTCTCTTGCGGCGACTCCCCGGAGGGGAGTGTCATCTCGCTTCTCATCTTCATCAGCAGGCGTCCACTTGGGCTTCATTGGCAGGCATCGCCAGGGTTGAGGGTCTTCGGGCACTTGTTGCCCTCAAACACCTTAGTGAAAAAAGTTAGCAAATTCGTAAGAGAGGAACACCCCTTTGTAAAACCGTGTTGAGATTCATTAATCAATTTGTGCCTATCAAGATGGCTACGAATTGCTTCTGCAATTATTGTTTCCATAAATTTACCTACTATGGAGGTAAGACTTATTGGTTTATAGTTCGAAGCTAAGGACCTGTCACCTGCCTTGTAAATAGGTTTTACATTTGTCATTTTCCACTTGTCTGGCACTATGCCAGTTTGTAGTGATATATTGACAAGATTAGCCAAAGGTATGCTAAGTTCCTCTTTACATTCCTTTAAAACCCTCTCACACAGTTCATCAGGTCCTGGAAATTTGTTGGGTTTTTATTTATCTATTTCTATGAGGACCATGCCACTAGTTTACCTAATAGTGAATAGTTTATTATCGTCCTGTTCTACATAATAAAACAAATTCTTCCTGACAACCTCAGTCACTCAGCAGTATTACAGGACCCTAGCTACTCCAGTGCCATCACTGAATGAGAGACTCTTGCTGCTCCAGCACCAAAACCTAGTGTAGCACTGGTCTACAAACAGTCAATTTGGATGGCCCCCCCATTCATCACTGAAAAGGAGCTTTTCAGCATACATAGGACTGTAAAATCAGAGAGGGAGACTTCGTGTCTCCAAGCTGTGGGTGCAGCTCACTCCGGGGACTTCCTCCAAACAGTTCCTATATCGGCAATAGGAACGCGACTCGACCCTAAGACCCTCCGTATTGCAGTGGCACTCCACCTTGCTGCCCCACTTCACACGGAATATACGTTTATTTGCGGTGATGTGCAAATCGACGAATATGGTCTACATGGTCTTAACTGTTCCAAAACTTAGGGATGGCTACAGCTAGATGTCCTACCGAGAGAGTGCCCTGATCACTAGCAGCTAACAATACCCACAACCCAGCAATCTACCCCGACAGGATCACCATATATCCTTGGAAGAATGGCAAGCTCTTAGCATAGGACTTTCCATCTAAGCTCGCTACTGCCATCCCCATAACAGTGGATGACATTTAAACACTTAAATATCACCCAATATTAATAAAAAAAAAGATTAACAGAAGTGTTTAAAAAAATAAAGAAAGAAAAGTAATTTTCCCCACAAGACTACCATGAGGAAAAAATTTCTATAAACATGAGTTAGAAAAATTACTACAATTGAAGGTTCGATTACATCGAAAGAGGTGAAAAACGAGGGAAGAAATGCGGATCCCAAAAACCCTTAGCGCAGATCTACTTCAGACCACATGACAACACGGCACAAGAATGTATTAATTATAACATGTGTGAGTAGGTGAGTAGCAAATGACCCTAAGTGAATACCTGCGAGGCGAAGCCTAACATCCAAACAGAAGCTCGATTTTCCAAATACTTTCTTCCCAAAAAACTGGAATACCAGAGTAACTCAGTCAAGTTTTCTTTTTTCGTCTTATTCAGAAAATTGTCTCAGAGTGATTAAACCCAAAAAGAAAATACAGACAAAAACAGACGTCCTGTGGTGCATGGGTTCCCATGGTCCTGCATCCTGTCCTCTCGCTCAGGATTCTTACGTGTGATTAGAACGTTGAACAGAAGATAGCCATAAGTTGAAGCTATCTGATGTGGCTCCTTTTACTAATGCAACTATTATTAAAACAAAAATAATCGACACAAATACTGAAAGAAATTCTTAAGAAATTCAATAAAATTGGAATCGAAATTATCCCAAGATTTACGTTTAACATTTACATGGCACTACGTCAATAAAAATGCATATTAGAATTATTATATGACTTAAGTAAGATAATTATATGTACGTTCTGTCTCTACATATTTACAATGTAACATCTTTTAAAATTTTAATTTTTTATGACATAAACTTTAAGAGACTTATAGGCATGAAAGAATGATGAAGAATGTGTTGCAGTGAGAGAACACTTGATAAGGCACCATTAAGAAAAATTAGCATTCCTGTATAAGTGGTGAAAAAAAACAGTGTTTGGTGTCCTTATACCTTAAAATTGATGAAAGAATAAATTTCAGTTTCATTGGCAATTAGTTATTTTAAAAGAGCAGAGCAGTTCTCAAAAATATTCTCAAATTTGGGGAATATTTCCCAGATTACAACAATAAAATTATAAAATTGTTTACTGAACCCCGTAAAAAATATTTTCCAAAACTTTAGAAAAAACTTTATCTAAGATAAATTAAGTCAAAAATAAAGCCAGAAATGCATGGCTGAAAAAAACAGTAAATTTCAACCTCTAATGAAAAAGAAAATCTCACCAAAGAGTATGTATTTAGCTTGAGTATTAATGTCCTCTCACAGGATGTTTTCCTGCTAATTCACAAAGTTAAATTAGTATTCCAGACACAATGACCGGCAATATTTACTCGTGAGACTTAGTAAGAAAAAACAACATTTTGTTTTAAGGGTCATAAATGGGTCTCAGCCTGGAAACTGCGCCACGTCGGTATGTAGGATACAGGAAGGGTGAGAATGGGGAAGAAAGGAGAAGGAAATAAATGACTATAATTAAACAAAAAGATAAAAAAAGAAATGAAACATAGTTGACAAACTTATCATCTATACTGATGGCATCTGCCGAAGAGAAATACTTGAAGTATAGCTTTCTCTGCTTTTTGTCTAGTTAACTGAAGCAACGAAAGTGAAGCAGATGGCCTCTCTACCTGAAGGACAATCTGATATAGCAGGAGGGAGCTTACTGAGGACTTTAATAATTTTCCTTATTAGCATTCAATTTGAAGCAACTCTGACGAAACTATCCCAAAATCTGGCTCGTTCTTTCTTTTGAGTCACCTTTGCAGTGACAGTGCTTTGTGTGGCGAGGACTTTTTCTAAGCATGCATGTATATATATATATATATTTATATATATATATATATATATATATATATATATATATATATATATATATATATATATATATATATATATATATACACACAAATAACCCGCACATAAAAGAGAGAAGCTTACGACGACGTTTCGGTCCGACTTGGACCATTGACAAAGTCACACAGTGTGACTTTGTCAATGGTCCAAGTCGGACCGAAACGTCGTCGTAAGCTTCTCTCTTTTATGTGCGGGTTATTTGTGTATCGTTCCAGTCACGGTATTGTGCCTTTTTGTTATTTATATATATATATATATATATATATATATATATATATATATATATATATATATATATATATCTATATATATAACAAGTCGGTCGTCTCCCACCGAGGCAGGGTGACCCAAAAAGAAAGAAAATCTGCAAAAACAAAATACTTTCATCATCATTCAACACTTTCACCTCACTCACACATAATCACTGTTTTTGCAGAAGTGCTCAGAACACAACAGTTTAGAAGCATGTACGTATAAAGATACACAACATATCCCTCCGAACCCCTCCTTTAAAGTGCAGGCATTGTACTTCCCATTTCCAGGACTAAAGTCCGGCTATATAAAAATAATCGGTTTCACTGAATCCCTTCACTAAATATTACCCTGCTCATACTCCAACATATCGTCAGGTCCCAAATACCATTCTTCTCCATTCACTCCTATCGAACACGCTCACGCACGCCTGCTGGAAGTCCAAGCCCCTCGCCCACAAAACCTCCTTTACCCCTTCCTTCCAACCTTTTCGAGGACGATGTTTACCCCGTCTTCCTTCCCCATTCTCTCTAAATGACCAAACCACATCAACAACCCCTCTTCTGCCCTCTGACTAATACTTTTATTAACTCCACACCTTCTCCTGATTTCCACACTCCGAATTTTCTGCATAATATTTACACCACACATTGCCCTTAGACAAGACATCTCCACTGCCTCCAACCGCCTCCTCGCTGCTGCATTCACAACCCAAGCTTCACACCCATATAAGTGTGTTGGTACTACTATACTTTCATACATTCCCTTCTTTGCCTCCATAGATAATGTTTTTTGTCTCACAGATACCTCAATGCACCACTCACCTTTATTTCCTCATCAATTCTATGATTAATCTCATCCTTCATAAATCCATTCGCCGACACGTCAACTCCCAAGTATCTGAAAACATTCACTTCTTCCATACTCGTCCTCCCCATTTTGATATCCAATTTTTCTTTATCTAAATCATTTGATACCCTTATCACCTTACTCTTTTCGATGTTCACTTTCAACTTTCTACTTTTACACACACTAACAAACTCGTCCACTAACCTCTGCAATTTTCTTTAGAATCTCCCATAAGCACAGTATCATCAGCAAAAAGCAACTGTGTCAATTCCCATTTTGTATTTGATTCCCCATAATTTAATCCCACCCCCCTCCCGAACACCCTAGCATTTACTTCTTTTACAACCCCATCTATAAATATACTAAACAACCATGGTGACATTACACATCCCTGTCTAAGACCTACTTTTACTGGGAAATAGTCTCCTGCTCTTCTACACACCCTAACCTGAGCCTCACTATCCTCAGAAAGACTCTTTACAGCATTTAGTAACTTATCACCAATTCCGTATAATTGCAACGTCTGCCACATTGCTCCACTATGCCTTTTCTAAATCCATAAATGCAATAAAAACTTCCCTACTTTTATCTAAATACTGTTCACATATATGCTTCAATGTAAACACTTGATCTACACATTCCCTACCCACTCTGAAGAGTCTTTGCTCATCCACAATCCTACATTCTGTCTTACCTCTAATTCTTTAAATTATAACCCTACTGTACACTTTTCCTGGTATTCTCAGTAAACTTATTATTTCCCAGTAAAAGTAGGCCTTAGACAAGGATGTGTGATGTCACCGTGGTTGTTTTATATATTTATAGATGGGGTTGTAAGAGAAGTAAATGCGAGGGTCTTGACAAGAGGCGTGGAGTTAAAAGATAAAGAATCACACACAAAGTGGGAGTTGTCACAGCTGCTCCTTGCTGATGACACTGTGCTCTTGGGAGATTCTGAAGAGAAGTTGCAGAGATTGGTGGATGAATTTGGTAGGGTGTGCAAAAGAAGAAAATTAAAGGTGAATACAGGAAAGAGTAAGGTTATGAGGATAACAAAAAGATTAGGTGATGAAAGATTGAATATCAGATTGGAGGGAGAGAGTATGGAGGAGGTGAATGTATTCAGATATTTGGGAGTGGACGTGTCAGCGGATGGGTCTATGAAAGATGAGGTGAATCATAGAATTGATGAGGGAAAAAGAGTGAGTGGTGCACTTGGGAGTCTGTGGAGACAAAGAACTTTGTCCTTGGAGGCAAAGAGGGGAATGTATGAGAGTATAGTTTTACCAACGCTCTTATATGGGTGTGAAGCATGGGTGATGAGTGTTGCAGCGAGGAGAAGGCTGGAGGCAGTGGAGATGTCATGTCTGAGGGCAATGTGTGGTGTGAATATAATGCAGAGAATTCGTAGTTTGGAAGTTAGGAGGAGGTGCGGGATTACCAAAACTGTTGTCCAGAGGGCTGAGGAAGGGTTGTTGAGGTGGTTCGGACATGTAGAGAGAATGGAGCGAAACAGAATGACTTCAAGAGTGTATCAGTCTGTAGTGGAAGGAAGGCGGGGTACGGGTCGGACTAGGAAAGGTTGGAGGGAGGGGGTAAAGGAGGTTTTGTGTGCGAGGGGCTTGGACTTCTAGCAGGCATGCGTGAGCGTGTTTGATAGGAGTGAATGGAGACAAATGGTTTTTAATACTTGACGTGCTGTTGGAGTGTGAGCAAAGTAACAGTTATGAATGGATTCAGGGAAACCGGCAGGCCGGACTTGAGTCCTGGAGATGGGAAGTACAGTGCCTGCACTCTGAAGGAGGGGTGTTAATGTTGCAGTTTAAAAACTGTAGTGTAAAGCACCCTTCTGGCAAGACAGTGATGGAGTGAATGATGGTGAAAGTTTTTCTTTTTCGGGCCACCCTGCCTTGGTGGGAATCGGCCAGTGTGATAATAAAAAAATAATTTTTACAATCTCTTTTGTCCCCCTTCCCTTCATATAAAGGGACTATACATGCTCTCTGCCAATCTCTAGGTACCTTCCCCTCTTTCATACATTTATTAAACAAAAATACCAACCACTCCAACACTGTATCCCCCCTGCTTTAAACATTTATGTCATGATCCCGTCAGTTCCATCTGCTTTACCCCCTTTCATTCTACGTAATGCCTCAACCACCTCCCCAACACTCACATCCTGTTCTTCTTCTCTCCTAAAAGATGGTATACCTCCCTGTCTAGTGCATGAAATTACCGCCTTCCTTTCTTCGTCGACATTTAAAAGTTTCTCAAAATATTCTCGCCATCTACCCAAAACCTCCCTCTCCCCATCTACTAACTCCCCTACTCCGTTTTTAAATGACAAATCCTTTTGTTCCCTTGGCTTTCTTAACTTGCTTATCTTCAAATTTTTTTCTTATTTTCATTAAAATTTCTTGACAGTGCCTCTCCCACTCTATCATCTGCTCTCCTTTTGCACTCTCTCACCACTCTCTTCACCTTTCTTTTACTCCTCATATACTCTACTCTTCTTATAACACTTCTGCTTTGTAAAAACCCCTCATAAGCTAACTTTTTCTCTTTTATCACACCCTTTACTTCATCATTCCACCAATCACTCCTCTTTCCTCCTGCACCCACCCTCCTATAACCACAAACTTCTGCCCCACATTCTAATACTGCATTTTTAAAACTATTCCAACCCTCTTCAACCCCCCAACTACTCATACCTCCACCAGCCCACCTTTCTGCCAATAGTTGCTTATATCTCACCCAAACTTCCTCCTCCCTTAGTTTATACCCTCTCACCTCCCTCTTACTTGTTATTGCCATTTTCCTCTTATCCCATCTACATCTTACTCTAACTGTAGCTACAACTAAATAATGATCCGATATATCAGTTGCCCTTCTATAAACGTGTACAACCTGGAGCCTACCCATCAACCTTTTATCTACCAATACATAATCTAACAAACAAACATTTTCATTACGTGCTATATCATACCTTCTATATTTATTTATCCTCTTCTTCATAAAATATGTATTACTTATTACTAAACCTCTTTCTACACATAGCTCAATTAAAGGCTCCCCATTTTCATTTACCCCTGGCACCCTAAATTTACCTACTACTCCCTCCACAACATTTTTGCCCACTTTAGCACTGAAGTCTCCAACCACCATTACTCTCACATTTGGTTCAAAACTCCCCACGCATTCACTCAACATTTCCCAAAATCTCTCTCTCTCCTCTACACTTCTCTCTTCTCCAGGTGCATATACTCTTACTATAACCCACTTTCTCATCCAACCTTTATTTTACTCCACATAATCCTTGAATTTATACATTTGTAGTCCCTCTTTTCCTGCCATAGCTTATCCTTCAACATTATTGCTACTCCTTCTTTAGCTCTAACTCTATTTGAAACCCCTCACCTAATCCCATTTATTCCTCTCCACTGAAACTCTCCCAACCCCTTCAGCTTTGTTTCACTTAAAGCCAGGACATCCAGCTTCTTCTCATTCATAAAATCCACAATCATCTCTTATCATTTGCACAACATCCACGCACATTCAGACTTCCCACTTTGACAATTTTCTTCTTATTCTTTTTAGTAATTATTACAGGAAAAGGGGTTACTAGCCCATTGTTCCCGGCATTTTAGTTGACTTTTACAACACGCATGGCTTACGGAGGAAAGATTCTTATTCCACTTCCCCATGGATATAAAAGGAAAAGTAATAAGACCAAGAACTATTAAGATAAAATCAAAGAAAACCCAGACGAGTGTGTATAAATAAACATGTACATGTATGTGTAGTGTGACCTAAGTGTAAGTAGAAGTAGCAAGACGTACCTGTAATCTTGCATATTTATGAGACAGAAAAAAGAAACCAGCAATCCTACCATCATGTAAAACAATTACAGGTTTCCGTTTTACACTCACTTGGCAGGACGGTAGTACCTCCCTGGGTGGTTGCTGTCTACCAACCTACTATTGTATATATATATATATATATATATATATATATATATATATGTCGTGCCGAATATGTAAAACTGGTCAGTTAGCAAGAACTCATTTAAAATTAAGTCCTTTCTAAAATTTTCTCTTATACGTTTAAAGATATATTTTCTCATTAATGTTAATGTAAAATTTTTTTAATTTTGCACCAAAAGAATCTTAGAAAACTTACCTAACCTTACTATAAAGAGAACAGTTCATTTTAGCCTAACCCAACTAAATATATTTTAGATTTGTTTACAATAATTTAATACTAAACAAACACAGTGAAATATTTTTTTTCGTTAGGTTCAGAATGATTTTGGCGAAATTATTGCATACACAAATTTTCGCTTGTCCTATATATATTTAAAACTTCCTTTCACTGGATCAGAAAATGAACAATTAGTATAACCAGAGATTGTAAATTTATTCTGATCGAGGTAATGTTGGACTGTGACCTGGTGGAGGTAATGTTGGCCTGTGACCTGGTGGAGGTAATGTTGGCCTGTGACCTGGTGGAGGTAATGTTGGCCTGTGGCCTGGTGGAGGTAATGTTGGCCTGTGACCTGGTGGAGGTAATGTTGGACTGTGACCTGGTGGAGGTAATGTTGGCCTGTGACCTGGTGGAGGTAATGTTGGCCTGTGACCTGGTGGAGGTAATGTTGGCCTGTGGCCTGGTGGAGGTAATGTTGGCCTGTGACCTGGTGGAGGTAATGTTGGCCTGTGACCTGGTGGAGGTAATGTTGGCCTGTGACCTGGTGGAGGTAATGTTGGACTGTGACCTGGTGGAGGTAATGTTGGCCTGTGATCTGGTGGAGGTAATGTTGGCCTGTGACCTGGTGGAGGTAATGTTGGCCTGTGACCTGGTGGAGGTAATGTTGGCCTGTGACCTGGTGGAGGTAATGTTGGCCTGTGACCTGGTGGAGGTAATGTTGGACTGTGACCTGGTGGAGGTAATGTTGGACTGTGACCTGGTGGAGGTAATGTTGGCCTGTGACCTGGTGGAGGTAATGTTGGACTGTGACCTGGTGGAGGTAATGTTGGCCTGTGACCTGGTGGAGGTAATGTTGGTCTGTGACCTGGTGGAGGTAATGTTGGCCTGTGACCTGGTGGAGGTAATGTTGGACTGTGACCTGGTGGAGGTAATGTTGGACTGTGACCTGGTGGAGGTAATGTTGGCCTGTGACCTGGTGGAGGTAATGTTGGACTGTGACCTGGTGGAGGTAATGTTGGCCTGTGACATGGTGGAGGTAATGTTGGCCTGTGACATGGTGGAGGTAATGTTGGACTGTGACCTGGTGGAGGTAATGTTGGCCTGTGACATGGTGGAGGTAATGTTGGCCTGTGACATGGTGGAGGTAATGTTGGACTGTGACCTTGTGGAGGTAATGTTGGCCTGTGACCTGGTGGAGGTAATGTTGGCCTGTGACCTGGTGGAGGTAATGTTGGACTGTGACCTGGTGGAGGTAATGTTGGCCTGTGGCCTGGTGGAGGTAATGTTGGCCTGTGACCTGGTGGAGGTAATGTTGGCCTGTGGCCTGGTGGAGGTAATGTTGGACTGTGACCTGGTGGAGGTAATGTTGGCCTGTGACCTGGTGGAGGTAATGTTGGTCTGTGACCTGGTGGAGGTAATGTTGGCCTGTGACCTGGTGGAGGTAATGTTGTACTGTGACCTGGTGGAGGTAATGTTGGACTGTGACCTGGTGGAGGTAATGTTGGCCTGTGACCTGGTGGAGGTAATGTTGGACTGTGACCTGGTGGAGGTAATGTTGGCCTGTGACCTGGTGGAGGTAATGTTGGACTGTGACCTGGTGGAGGTAATGTTGGCCTGTGACCTGGTGGAGGTAATAGGTAATATTGGTCTGTGACCTGGTGGAGGTAATGTTGGCCTGTGACATGGTGGAGGTAATGTTGGCCTGTGACATGGTGGAGGTAATGTTGGCCTGTGACCTGGTGGAGGTAATGTTGGCCTTTGATCTGGTCAAGGTAATGTTGGCTTGTGACCTGGTCGAGATATTGTTGGTCTGTGACCAGGTAGAGGTAATGTTGGCCTGTGACCTGGTTTAGGTTATGTTGGCCTGTGACCTGGTCGAGGTAACTTTGGCCTGTGACCTGGCCAAGATAATGTTGGCCTGTGACCTGGTCGAGGTAATGTTGGCCTATGACCTTGTCGAAATAACGTTGGCCTGTGATCTGATCGAGGTAATGCTGGCCCGTGACCTCGTCGAGGCAATGTTGGCCCGTGACCTCGTCAAGGTAATGTTTACCTGTGACCTGGTCGAGGTAACGTTGGTCTGTGACCTGGTCAAGGTAATGTTGGCCCGTGACCTTGTCGAGGTAATGTTGGCCTGTGACCTGGTCGAGGTAGTGTTGGCCTGTGATCTGGTCGAGGCAGCGTTGGCCTGTGACCTGGAAGAGGTAATGTTGGCCTGTGACCTGGTAGAGGTAGTGTTGGCCTGTAACCTGGTAAAGGTAGTGTTGGCCTGTGACCTGGTAGAGGTAGTGTTGGCCTGTGACCTGGCAGAGGTAGTGTTGGCCTGTGACCTGGCAGAGGAAGTGTTGGCCTGTGACCTGGTAGAGGTAGTGTTGGCCTGTGACCTGGTGGAGGTAATGTTGGCCTGTGACCTGGTCGAGGTAGTGTTGGCCTGTGACCTGATTGAGGTAGTGTTGGCCTGTGACCAGGTAGAGGTAATGTTGGCCTGTGACCTGGTGGAGGTAAGGTTGGCCTGTGACCTGGTTTATGTTATGTTGGCCTGTGACCTGGTCGAGGTAACTTTGGCCTCTGACCTGGTCAAGATAATGTTGGCCTGTGACCTGGCCGAGGTAATGTTGGCCTACGACCTCGTCGAAATAACGTTGGCCTGTGATCTGGTCGAGGTAATGCTGGCCCGTGACCTCGTCGAGGCAATGTTGGCCCGTGACCTCGCCAAGGTAATGTTTGCCTGTGACCTGGTCGAGGTAACGTTGGTCTGTGACCTGGTCAAGGTAATGTTGGCCCGTGACCTTGTCGAGGTAATGTTGGCCTGTGACCTGGTCGAGGTAGTGTTGGCCTGTGATCTGGTCGAGGTAGCGTTGGCCTGTGACCTGGTAGAGGTAATGTTGACCTGTGACCTGGTAGAGGTAGTGTTGGCCTGTGACCTTCTAAAGGTAGTGTTGGCCTGTGACCTGGTAGAGGTAATGTTGGCCTGTGACCTGGTAGAGGTAGTGTTGACCTGTAACCTGGTTTAGGTAGTGTTGGCCTGTGACCTGATTGAGGTAGTGTTGGCCTGTGACCTTGTAGAGGTAATGTTGGCCTGTGACCTGGTCGAGGTAATGTTGGCCTGTGACCTGGCCGAGGTAATGTAGGCCTGTGACCTGGTGGAGGTAATGTTGGCCTGTGAATTGGTCGAGGTAATGTTGGCCTGTGACCTGGTGGAGATAATGTTACCCTGTGACCTGGTTGAGGTAGTGTTGGCCTGTGATTTGGTCGAGGTAATGTTGGCCTGTGACCTGGTGGAGATAATGTTACCCTGTGACCTGGTTGAGGTAGTGTTGGCCTGTGATTTGGTCGAGGTAATGTTGGCCTGTGACCTGGTGGAGGTAATGTTGGCCTGTGACCTGGTGGAGGTAATGTTGGCCTGTAACCTGGTGGAGGTAATGTAGGCCTGTGACCTGGTGGAGGTAATGTTGGCCTGTGACCTGGTGGAGGTAATGTTGGCCTGTGACCTGGTGGAGGTAATGTTGGCCTGTGACCTGGTGGAGGTAATGTTGGCCTGTAACCTGGTGGAGGTAATGTAGGCCTGTGACCTGGTGGAGGTAATGTTGGCCTGTGACCTGGTGGAGGTAATGTTGGCCTGTAACCTGGTGGAGGTAATGTAGGCCTGTGACCTGGTGGAGGTAATGTTGGCCTGTGACCTGGTGGAGGTAATGTTGGCCTGTAACCTGGTGGAGGTAATGTAGGCCTGTGACCTGGTGGAGATAATGTTACCCTGTGACCTGGTTGAGGTAGTGTTGGCCTGTGATTTGGTCGAGGTAATGTTGGCCTGTGACCTGGTCGAGGTAATGTTGGCCTGTGACCTGGTGGAGGTAATGTTGGCCTGTGACCTGGTCGAGGTAGTATTGGCCTGTAACCTGGTGGGGGTAATGTTAGCCTGTGACCTGGTCGAGGTAATGTTGGCCTGTGACTTGGTCGAGGTAATGTTGGCCTGTGACCTGGCCGAGGTAATGTTGGCTTGTGACCTGGCCGAGGTAATGTAGGCCTGTGACCCGGTGGAGGTAATGTTGGCCTGTGACCTGGTCGAGGTAATGTTGGCCTGTGACCTGGCCGAGGTAATGTAGGCCTGTGACCCGGTGGAGATAATGTTGGCCTGTGACCTGGTCGAGGTAATGTTGGCCTGTGACCTGGTCGAGGTAATGTTGGCCTGTGACCTGGTCGATTTAATGGCCTGTGACCTGGTCGAGGTAATGTTGGCCTGTGACCTGGCCGAGGTAATGTAGGCCTGTGACCCGGTGGAGATAATGTTGGCCTGTGACCTGGTCGAGGTAATGTTGGCCTGTGACCTGGTCGAGGTAATGTTGGCCTGTGACCTGGTCGAGGTAATGGCCTGTGACCTGGTCGAGGTAATGTTGGCCTGTGACCTGGCCGAGGTAATGTAGGCCTGTGACCTGGTCGAGGTAATGTTGGCCTGTGACCTGGTCGAGGTAATGTTGGCCTGTGACCTGGTCGATGTAATGGCCTGTGACCTGGTCGAGGTAATGTTGGCCTGTGACCTGGCCGAGGTAATGTAGGCCTGTGACCCGGTGGAGATAATGTTGGCCTGTGACCTGGTCGAGGTAATGTTGGCCTGTGACCTGGTCGAGGTAATGGCCTGTGACCTGGTCGAGGTAATGTTGGCCTGTGACCTGGTCGAGGTAATGTTGGCCTGTGACCTGGTCGAGGTAGTATTGGCCTGTAACCTGGTGGGGTAATGTTAGCCTGTGACCTGGTCGAGGTAATGTAGGCCTGTGACCCGGTGGAGATAATGTTGGCCTGTGACCTGGTCGAGGTAATGTTGGCCTGTGACCTGGTCGAGGTAATGGCCTGTGACCTGGTCGAGGTAATGTTGGCCTGTGACCTGGTCGAGGTAATGTTGGCCTGTGACCTGGTCGAGGTAATGTAGGCCTGTGACCTGGTCGAGGTAATGTTGGCCTGTGACCTGGTCGAGGTAATGTTGGCCTGTGACCTGGCCGAGGTAATGTAGGCCTGTGACCTGGCCGAGGTAATGGCCTGTGACCTGGCCGAGGTAATGTTGGCCTGTGACCTGGCCGAGGTAATGTAGGCCTGTGACCTGGTCGAGGTAATGTTGGCCTGTGACCTGGTCGAGGTAATGTTGGCCTGTGACCTGGTCGAGGTAATGTAGGCCTGTGACCTGGTCGAGGTAATGTTGGCCTGTGACCTGGTCGAGGTAATGTTGGCCTTTGACCTGGTCGAGGTAATGTTGGCCTGTGACCTGGTCGAGGTAATGTTGGCCTGTGACCTGGCCGAGGTAATGTAGGCCTGTGACCTGGTCGAGGTAATGTTGGCCTGTGACCTGGCCGAGGTAATGTTGGCCTGTGACCTGGCCGAGGTAATGTTGGCCTGTGACCTGGTCGAGGTAATGTTGGCCTGTGACCTGGTCGAGGTAATGTTGGCCTGTGACCTGGCCGAGGTAATGTTGGCCTGTGACCTGGCCGAGGTAATGTTGGCCTGTGACCTGGTCGAGGTAATGTTGGCCTGTGACCCGGTGGAGGTAATGTTGGCCTGTGACCTGGTCGAGGTAATGTAGGCCTGTGACCTGGTCGAGGTAATGTAGGCCTGTGACCTGGTCGTAATGTTGGTACAAAAACTCAGCAGTAATATTTAGCTTGTATTTTCCTTCACTAAATGTTTATATACAGATATGTACACTATAAGTGTACCACATAAGTGTACATATAAGTGTACCACACAGTGACAAAGCCAAAGACAGAAACCTGAGACCACTGTGCTGCAATCAGTTACAGGTAAGTCTGGCAAATGCTGACTGTGAGTGAACCACGTCACATCAGCATTTGACGGACTCGCCTGTGATTGGACAATGAACCTAGGTACTGATTTAATGATGGGTACCCTTACCGTTAAACCCTTAGCACCTGGTTCATTGGTTGGGAGGCAGCCTATATGGGAGTGTGCACATACACCACTAAATTGTAACGTACTCTTTGCATGCCACAGGGTGTCTGTTTGGGGCTAAAGTTTTTCACGGGAATTCGAAGAAAAAAACACCATCACTAGGAAGCACGATTTAAATGTGTAGGATGTCCATAAAGTTTTTGTTGCAGGCATTACGGCAGCTGTTAGTAAACCATACCCTGTTTTTTTTTTAAGAAGACATGTAACCATCCTGAAAAACTTGCTCTTGTTTTGTTTTTCTATGAATTTTGTATATTATTATATATATTGAAAATGTCATTTAAAACAAATCTAATAACTTATAGATGTGGTGTGGTTTCTCATGGCTCAGTTATAGAGCATTTATAGGGTGTGGCTCCAAAATTAAGGACTCCAATAAAAGTAAACTAAACTGCTTGATTTTATTGAGTTTCCTATTTTATTAAACTTCTTGGAGAAATAATTTGAATAAAGTCTTCCATATGTGTCTTGGTAGATATTGTAGTTCGTGGGTCATAGGCTCCTTTGACCCCATTGGTTTACCACTCAGTTTTATGGGAAGTAAAATAATACACCATATTTTTCTAAATTTTTGGTCCAGTGGACATAGTGATATTTTAAGGATTTAGAAGAAAGAGGCTAACAAGTCCAATACAGTATTTTTTTAAGCATATTGGCCATTTCCCACCGAGACAGGGTGGCCCCCCCCAAAAAAAAAAAAAAAACACTTTCAACATCATTCACTCCATCACTGTCTTGTCAGAGAGGTGCTGATACTACAGTTCAAAGTTGCAAATGTTCCCGCCCCCTTCCTTCAGAGTTTAGGCACTGTACTTCGCACCTCCAGGACTCAAGTCCAGTTAACCGGTATCACTGAATCTCTTCATAAATATCACCTTGTTAACACTCCAACAATATATACAAGTATAAATGTGCTTTAATTCTTAAACTAGTACATAATAAGCCAGGGGCCCAAAACTGCTCAACTGTCTCCCAGCATACATTAGGGGGATTACCAATTGACCCCTGACTGTCTTGAAGAAGGCACTGGACAGGCACCTAAAGTCAGTACCTGACCAGCCGGGCTGTGGTTCGTACATCGGGTTGCGTGCGGCCAACAGCAACAGTCTGGCTGATCAAGTCCTGATCCACCATGAGGCCTGGTCACAGACCTGGTCGTGGGGGCGTTGACCTCCGAAAGCCTCCCCCTCTCCAGGTATTAAAGACGATGTACATGTCAGTGACGGTAGACAAATTAGGAGACAGAAATAAAAACGCTGACCTGTACAACACACAGTTGTCAACCTAACACGGAGAGAGACACCTGGATGAATATACCACTGTCTTCCTGAAAAGGGTAAAAACGGTATATACTTGTAAGTAGGCCAACGTAGACCAACCATGTTATTTACGCTTCCAAGGATACACACACCAGAGATTCTTATCCATTTTATCACAAAATGTATTAGAAGCGACCCTTCATGGACACATAGCAAAATAAGTGTCTCTGTCATAATAGGTACCACAAGACTCACGAAATCGTAATGACACTGTCCGGAGTTTTGAGGTTCTCTGACCGCGGGTTCAAATCCCGCCCGTGGTATGGTTTAGGACCACAAGTCCTGCTCATTCTGCAGACCTTCCTGCCCGCATAGAGTAAACATTAAGACAAAAACATTCACCATTATTTGAAGTCATCTCACTTTTCATTAATATATTCAGAAAGTTTTTGTGTATGCACATATTGCACATAATCAAACGTAGCCTAACAGATTACATCGACTTGCCTCTAACTCGCCAGAACTTCATAGTCCCTCATCGAACTGTGTGTTAGTTTCAGCCCCGTCGTATAGGAAACCCAGTTTTTCAAACAGATTTGGCGTTGCTGTGAGAAGTCCGCCGAGTGCATTCGTTGCCAACATATTTATGGAAAAACTTTGGAGATTGAAGGTTGACCCTTCTATCAAATTTATTGTTCAACTATAAAATGAAGACAGTCTGCCATTCTTTATTTTTTTTATTTACGAGTCACAAATGATACCTTTTCTTTAAGAGTCTACGGAATGCATACTAATAAAGATGACTCTATTTATTTTTAGGCAAACCATGGCATTTGCACCACGTGAGGCATGGCCATTGGAATTTTCCTTAGAACTATGCATATTTTCAGTCCCTAATTCTTAGAATAATGCTAGTTCATCATCGTTACCTTCACACGGTTACATTTATATTATAAAGAAATTGCAAATACATAGCTAACTATATTTTCAACTCTACGAACACCACCACCACAGAGAAAACCCGGATTCCTAACTGTACATAGAGGAGAAGTTGTCAGCAAAGTCAAAAAGTAGCTACCATAGCCACGTCTTCCATCAAAGACCTTACCACGAAGAAAGATACCTTTGTCAGCCCTAATAATGCACCAGGCATGTACACAGGATTGGCGTCACATTACTGAACAAAGATTTGGCAATTAAAATTAACTACGTTTCACATATAATAATACTCCATGCTGATTCCCTGCTGCTTCGTGACATGGCTATAAATAACCCAAGGCTTTCACCTGATCTTCGCCACTGATATGATTCCTACACTGTATAATGTGTTTGTAGATGAATGGTTCAGAGAACCGACATGTTGATAAATTAGACACATGTGCAACTCTTGGGTATCTTTATTGAGGAAACGTTTCGCCACACAGTGGCTTCATCAGTCCATACAAAGGAGAATCTTGAAGAACAGGAGGAGAATGAGGTAATCAGTCCCTCAACCTTGAGTCGATGTGGTCAGTCTATTCAAGATTGATGGACTGACCACATCGACTCAAGGTTGAGGGACTGATTACCTCATTCTCCTCCTGTTCTTCAAGATTCTCCTTTGTATGGACTGATGAAGCCACTGTGTGGCGAAACGTTTCCTCAATAAAGATACCCAAGAGTTGCACATGTGTCTAATTTATCAACTGTATAATGTATACTTCGGTCTCTCATTTTCTTATATCCTTTGAAGTGACTCAGGTCCCAGCACCGAAAATATATAAAATAAAAATGTTCTAAATGTATACACTAGTGTCCTGTCATCCAAAAAACTATAATATCAAACATCTCAACTGGCTCCCTAGAAGTGGGTCGCTTGACCAGGGTCCTGCCTTCACTTCTTCTCTGAGTTGCAACACTGTGAGTCTCTGGAAGAGGAAGCTATTCAATATGCGGACCTTTGTTTCTTTAATGAATTTATCACCTAATTTTCTCAGAAAATTAAGTGTATTTATCCCAGTACTCCGAGAGTCTCCGATCCATTTGGAACTAGCATATAGGATAGTGCCTGGTAATTGTTGTACATCCTCTGGATCTCCGTGAAACTGGCAGCAAAGTTATCACTCATCTTCAGGGTATTGCAAGCATAAGTCGGTCATCGTAGATGCACAGGTGCAGTCTTATGCAGCCTCTTTACTGTCAAAGGTGGCAGAGTGACTCAATCTGGGCGCTTATGGCAGCTGGGCAACGGGCTGCAGCGAGACTTTGCTGGATCATATTTTGACCTCATGTTTGGCATACTTCTCTTCTAACGTATGACAGGTGATACCCCGGAGTTCAGATAGATCGGCATACGCACTGCCACAAATGCGCTTGTGTTCAATGAGTATGGGAGTGACTAGGCAGAGAGCTTCGTCAGTGCAAGTAACTTGAGGGTCGAGAAATGTGCCCGAGGAGAAATACAGGATAGCGAAAGTGAACTTTGATACATTAGTGTCTTCAGTGCTAATGGGATTCTGTGACCTCTGGGAGGAGCTGGTCTGCTTAAAGAGTCCACAAGAATATCCTATATGCGCTGCTGTTTCGATTATCTTTGGGTCGTGAGTTTTGCAAGCACCGATCAAGTGAGAGATTTAGTGCACATCTCAAATATTAGGTTAGTTTGGGTACTCTTAGATACCCTGAGAGATGACACAGGGCATCGTGGGCATTCAGATCGCTTATTCTCTCCTCTATCCTCATCTGGTTATTCAGTTTGTCCTTGAGTACCCATCGGGGCTCCCCGAAGGAAGCTGTTAGCCTCGGGGTGGTAGCCAAGGCTTCCGGTAGGATAATTCTAACCTTAGTAATTATTTCTTGATTTGTTGAGATTACACATTTGGAATGGTTGAGGTGGAGTCCGATAGTTCCTCCCCGTGACTTCGCCAGTCAAAAGTTTGCTACCAGGGAGACCTGTCTACCTGTCAGAGTCACTATCCAGGTACCAATTGAGTATGAGACTGAAGCTGGCTGTGAGTTCTCTTACCAAACTCTGGAGAAGTGATTTCACACTCATTAGAGGTAAAATTTTGCTGTTACCAACTGAAGCAAGTAAACGAAGACTGCAGAATAATCGCTAACGGCTGCCACGATCACTTCTCTTTCTCTAGGCAATTTTGTCTTGCTTAACTCTGGCATTATTTTCTAGTATGACAATGAAGTAGGTTTTTTTTGCATGAACTTCTAATCCATTGTCTTCAGAGATCTTTAAAGCATATAAATAGTTTGTCTAAATACACTGGCAGCTTCTGTGCAGGTATTTCTCATTATATCTCATATAGAGTTTTCTATTACTTCCCTTGAACGCCAGTGCATCGAAACTGCCACAAGCATCCCTTCACCCACGAGCAGGTTATAGGCTATTAGGCCTTCTAAATAATTTATTGAAGATGGTGGCAAGCTCCTCTTAAGGAACCACATTTTTTGGTGTCACTAGGCTGAGTTACACGTCATAAATCTCATTTTATACTGTTTTCAAAAATTTATAATTCTTTCCCTAAAAAAATTGCTTGGTGAGAAGAGGCTCTCGGGAGCTTTTATTTTGGTTGCATCATAATATTTCTTAGATGCTAAAATTAAAATATACACACAGCCTACTGATAAAGTTAGCACTGCGCCATTAGCTCCTTCATCCTCCTCCTGACAAAGTGAGTGCAAGGACGTCAGCTTCCCTCCTTCCTTCCCCCAGCACCTAACTCATGACTCGATGAGTGTGAATAGAATGGATGCCTTCTTCCCCCAGCACCTGACGCATGACTCGATGAGTGTGAGTAGAATGGATGCCTTCCCCCCAGCACCTAACTCATGACTCGATGAGTGTGAGTAGAATGGATGCCTTCCCCCCCAGCACCTGACTCATGACTCGGTGCGTGTGAGTAGAATGGATCCTAGTACAATGTTTTTGAGTAGGGGCGTTGTTATTAGGATGCTTCTCAACACAATTTTTGTGATTAGAATGGTTATGAGCAGGATTGTTTTCAGTAGTATAATTGAGAATACAATAATTATTAAAGGGATAGCTGTGAGTAGGATGGATGTGAGTCGTGTGGTTGTGATTAGAATGTGTGACCAAAACTACTGTAATATGTTTGTTAATGGGATGGTTTTCTGTAGGTTGATTGTGGAAATAATGGTTCTGATTATAATGATTTTGTGTAAGTTAATTTGTAGAAATGATGACTGAGCGTAATGATTAAGAGACGAATATAATGAGTGTCATGGTTGTGAGTAAGGTAGTTGTGAGTGGGATTATTGAGAAACAAATAGGTGTGAGTAGGATGATTATGCGTAAGATGTCTGCGATAGGATGATTTTTAATAAGATGGTTGTAAATAGGAGTTCTGTGAGTAGGATTGCTAGAGGTATGAGGGTTTAGGGAACGATAATTATACACAGAATAGTAACGAGTAGGATGGTTATTCGTATAATGGGTGATGGTAGGGTAATATTGAGTAGGCAGGGTATGGGTATGAAAAGAGTGATTCTATCGTTAATTAGTTCCCTGCCTGTCACCAACACAAGATAAAAAGAGTTATACAGTGCATAACTCGTCGCTAATGATCGAGTACCCAAATCTTCTTTGGAAGGAGATGAGTTTGAAGTGCTTTACCTGACTTCAGCCAAACACTAGATGATGAGTAGGCTACCAGGAAGCGACACCTTAACCAATACCAGAGAGTAAAGGTGACGCCTGCAATTATATTTCTTACTATGATAATGGTATACTATACCACTACCTTAAAACACCGTCTTCGAGGATGATGGACTAATTATACCGTCTTTTCATCTCTCCTGCTTTTGCTGCCTCCTCTGTATTCGACTGAAAAAGCCTGTGTTAGCGAAAACTTTCTGAAAAATTATATCATGTGGGAGTTCGACACGTGGATTAGGTAAAGAAATACTCACGTAGGCTGGTAGTACGTATAATTACTGATAATGTGGAGTGCGCCCTTACAGCCGTACCTATCTCTCTGCTCTCTTAACACTGACTGCCTGGCCGCCCACAGTACCCATATGTGAGAGGGTCTTTGAATAATGCCAGGTCAGCGCAATATGGGTTCAGACAGTGACTCAGGCAGAGACGGTTGGTCGTTGAGTCAACGGTACACTGGTTACTGGTAACTGGTTACTACTACTGAGAGCTCGGCGACGCTAACGTATGTCGTCCCGACATACAACTAATACAAACTAGAGATGGCAGGTATATGGCTTGGGCTGATTCTATACATGTCAAAGTACACAACAATTAAACATTATAACATACATAAGTAGAACATTGGAATGGAAGCTTACGTAACTGAAACTGTAATGCAATACAAGGTATAATATAGCACAACTTAAAACTCAACAAATGAACAACGAACTCAACGTTGAGATTACAAGTGATAAAAAATTTTGATCGATCGATCTGTATTCATGTGATCTACGGATTCTGAGGGAAGAATATATACAAAGAAAGAGTGTTTAACAGAAAGGCAGATTCGGTGCACTCAAATCTAGACTGTTAACTCTCAGAATGCGGAGAGAACATGAACACAAAAAAAAAAATTCTTGAATACTGATAAGTTGATACTGTAATTATTCATCTATACAGGTTATTTACATTTAACCCCAACTCTGCTAGGGTGAGATTGACATATGCAGAATGGGTGTCATCTCTGGGAGGATCAAACTCTGTAGCATTGGCTAACTCATGCTGTATTTGAGGCAAATCTGAATTGGATGTTACAAATGATACTTGAGGATTTCTCAATACCTGTCGTGTACGTAGGGAATAACGACATTCAGGTTGATCGTCTGACTGAGTATCAGAGGAAGAGAGTACAGGATCAGGAGGATTGTCAGAGTCTGTCACATTAGTCTTTGTTGGAACATCATTATCATCACATACTAACTTCATATGATCTAAATGCGATTCTTTATACTGACCAGTACTAATCTCTCTAACCTTATACTTATTACCAGTGATATGTTCAACTACTCGATAAGGACCAACAAACTTTTGATCAAGCTTTGGCATTGCAGACGTTTTGTTAAAGTTAATCAGCATAACTCTCGAACCTACTTTGATTTTGGATGGCTTTGCTCGAGTGTTTGCGACTCTTGTAAATTCAGCTGTTGATTTATGAAGTGTTTCACGGATTCTTCTAAAAACACTTTGAGCTAAGCTGGTACGAGTTGCTATGAAATCATCAGGGTTGTAATTTGGTTTTGGATTAGAATATAACAACTCATAAGGCAAACGTTTATCTACACCATACAATGCATAATGTGGAGTGTCACCTATAGAAACATTGTAAGCAGAATTTATAGCACACTGCACATCAGGTATAACTTCATCCCAAGTTTCACTGTTGGGATTGATAGTGGCTCTCAAGACATCAAGTACTTTCTTATTGGTTCGTTCCGCTAACCCATTGCTGGCAGGATGATGAGGAACAATGGTGGATTTAGAGATCTTGTACAAGGTGCACAAATTTTCAAGAATTTCATTACAGAATTCACCTCCATTATCTGTTACTAGGGACTTAGGAGTGGTATGCCTGCAGATAATGCGTTCTTTAAACGCTTTAGCTACTGTCTCGGCAGTCTTATCTGCAATAGGAACTAACTCACAATATCTGGTGAAATGGTCTACCATAACACACAGATGTTTGTTACCTTGGAGGGAACATTGGAAATTAGTTAACAAATCTAGCGCAACTCTTTCCCACGGTTCGCTAGTAGTTGGATATACTTGGATTGGATTAGGACCATTAGCATTGCCTTTATGTTGCATGCAGACACTACATTTCTTAACATACTCAGAAATATCAGTTGCCATACGAGGCCAAAAGTATTTCAATCTGGCTTGTTTTACTGAACGATCCATACCAGGGTGTGCAACACCTGGTACATCGTGAACTAGCTGTAAGGCTACATTCACTAGTGACTGTGGAATTACTAACTGGTATACTCTTCTGCTAGGAGTACCCAACTCGGCTGTTCGATACAGTAATTCTTGGTTCATGACAAAGTCACTGATGGGTGCTGGTGGCTTCACAGTCAGAATAAGATCTTCCTGGAGCAGGAATCGAATCACACCAGACCACATGGGATCTGTTCGTTGAGCATTCTTTACATCTTCAGCACTAAATGGAGGGTCTGCAGTTACTATACTAACATGTCGCGATAAGGCATCTGCAACTACATTTGACTTGCCAGGTAAATGCTCAAAGGTGGGATTGAACTCTTGGATAGTCAAGGTCCATCTGGCTAACCTTCCAGTAGGTTGTTTGTTCTGGAATAAGGGTATCAGTGGAGCATGGTCTGTCAAGACATGAACAGAGTACTGATAAATAATGTCTCGGAAGTGCTTTAAAGACCATACTATTGCTAAAGCTTCTTGCTCAGTTACTGTATAATTATGTTCAGCCTTCGTAAGGACTCGGCTAGCAAATGCAACTGCGTTGTACTTGCCATCGGTCTTCTGAGCTAGTACGGCACCTATGCCAATTGAACTAGCATCAGTTGTCAGATAGAAAGGCTTAGAAAAATCTGGAAATTTCAAAATTGGAGCAGATGTTAGCTTTTCTTTTAGAGTTTGGAATGCTCTTTCTTGACGGAAGGTCCAAACAAAAGGAGCATCTTTCTTAAGCAACTCAGTTAGAGGAGCAGCTATGGAAGAAAAATTGGCAATGAAAGATCTATAAAAACCTGCTAAGCCCACAAAGGATCTTACGGCGTCAGCAGTTTTGGGAGTTGGAAAATTTAGTACTGCAGTTACTTTACTTTGGTCAGTCGTAACCCCTCTAGGAGTGACTACGTGACCAAGAAACTTAATTTCTGATCTGAAAAATTGACATTTAGACAGTTTGATCTTTAAATTGGCTTCTTCAAGCTTACCAAGTACTACATCAAGTCTTTTCAAGTGTGTATCCACGTCTTTAGACATGACGATTACGTCATCTAAGTACACCATAAGTGCATTACCTATGAGACCTCTAAAGATATTAGTCATGAGCCTTGAGAACGTGATAGGGGAAGATCGTAATCCAAACGCCATACGGAGGAAGTGATAATGACCTGTAGGAGTGGAGAATGCAGTTAGCTCTTGGCTGTCCTCGTGAAGAGGGACTTGCCAAAACCCTTGTAACAAATCTAGGGTTGAAAAGACTTTGTTATCTCCGATATTACGTAAAAGATCACCCAGTACAGGGAGTGGAAAGCGATCTGGAATGGTTTTCGCGTTTAACTTCCTGAAGTCAATCACTGGGCGCCAAGTACCATCCTTCTTAGGTACTAGTATCAAGGGTGCATTCCAAGGGGAATTGCTAGGTGCAATAACTCCATCATCAAGCATTTGATTGATCAATTCTTCTGCGACAGCAACTTGTGAATGAGGCATTCTGTACGCAGGTATGTAGATAGGTCTAGTACCAGGTTCAAGTGGAATACGATGGGACAATAAGTTCGTTATACCCATCTTCTCACCTGGTAAAGCAATGGCTTTACGACGTTTGTTCAACAGAGTCACCAAACGCTTGACTTCATCTGGGAAGTCAGTGGGAGCTAAGTCTTTCTCCTCAACTGGTGGAACAGATTGATCCAGTGAAGTGGATGAGGTCTCCCCGGCAGAAACTTAGCATCCAACAGGGAGCACAAAGCGATATAGACAATACTTCAGAGGAACTTGGCTTACTTCTTACTGCATGGCTTACTTCTCTCTCTCTCAGCTGGGTTAGAAGCTGGGTTGGCTGACTGGCTTACCCCACGAGAATGGCTGGCTGGAAGACGTGTAACGATGCACAAAGCACGGAGGAGCAGTTGGATGACAGGAGACAGGCTGGATGATAGGCTGACTGGCGTTCACTTCCACAGTCTGGCTTACTGACTGGCTTAATTGCAAAATCCGGGTCAACCCCTCGGAGATTGAAGCAATTAGCACACGAACTAAGCCAGGAAGCTTGAAACGGCTGCAACAGGCTTGCAGGCTGAAGGTAGTGAGTGAGGGTAAGCGGCTGGCTGGAGGTTCACCTTTGACCCTGCCGGCTACTCACAAACAGTCTTGTAACGTCTTGAATTACCCGTAAAAACTAAATCCACGCTCCACACCGCTGTCACCATTTATCATGTGGGAGTTCGACACGTGGATTAGGTAAAGAAATACTCACGTAGGCTGGTAGTACGTATAATTACTGATAATGTGGAGTGCGCCCTTACAGCCGTACCTATCTCTCTGCTCTCTTAACACTGACTGCCTGGCCGCCCACAGTACCCATATGTGAGAGGGTCTTTGAATAATGCCAGGTCAGCGCAATATGGGTTCAGACAGTGACTCAGGCAGAGACGGTTGGTCGTTGAGTCAACGGTACACTGGTTACTGGTAACTGGTTACTACTACTGAGAATTATACTTAACTGTTGCACATGTGTCTTACATATCAACTATAACAACGACACTTTAACCCATATCAAAATCTTCAGATAACACCTGCAACTAAACATCTGACCCAGAGATGGTACTCTGTCATGTGGAATCTCATGTTAGGAATCTCGTAAATTCTGGAAAAGAAATAAGATAATGGAATTACATGCATTTTTTCACAGCAGATCCTCATCAAACTCAAACCTGCTCACTTAAGCACTGGTTCAATAAATTTTTAAGTATTAGTACTTAAGGTCTTATCTTCTATTAATAGCTTCTATTATATGTTTCTTCGTACTGTATATACATAACTCAAAAATTTACTTATCAGGCAAAGATTATTTTATTTACTATTTGGTTATTAATTATTAAAGAAGGAATGAAATGGGAAATTTTATATTTCTACGGATTTTTCAATTATTTCTAAGAAGAGTTTATAAAACACCATTCTTTTCTTAGATAATTTCTCTTAACTCTGATATTCTTAAGGATTACAAGTCATAACACGAGATTAAGGTGATCTAGGTGACACAGGGATTTCATATAAATCCTTGTGTCACCTGATCGTGTCAAGAAAGTTTCCTAGACGCTGGTCTGTGGTTCATGATCCTAGGAGATGCATTTGACGTAATCATTCTTGGATCGTGTCTGATTTACTCTAATTCCGTCAGGCGTTGAATGATGATCCCTGCTGGCTGTGTACGTTACACGTGTGCAATGTAACAATAATAATAATAATTAATAATAATAATAATAATAATAATAATAATAATAATAATAACTCTGCGCATATTCATTATATATATATATATATATATATATATATATATATATATATATATATATATATATATATATATATATATATATATATATATATATGTGAAGCATGGGTGATGAATGTTGCAGCGAGGAGAAGGCTGGAGGCAGTGGAGATGTCATGTCTGAGGGCAATGTGTGGTGTGAATATAATGCAGAGAATTCGTAGTTTGGAAGTTAGGAGGAGGTGCGGGATTACCAAAACTGTTGTCCAGAGGGCTGAGGAAGGGTTGTTAAGGTGGTTCGGACATGTAGAGAGAATGGAGCGAAACAGAGTGACTTCAAGTGTGTATCAGTCTGTAGTGGAAGGAAGGTGGGGTAGGGGTCGGCCTAGGAAAGGTTGGAGAGAGTGGGTAAAGGAGGTTTTGTGTGCGAGGGGCTTGGACTTCCAGCAGGCATGCGTGAGCGTGTTTGATAGGAGTGAATGGAGACAAATGGTTTTTAATACTTGACGTGCTGTTGGAGTGTGAGCAAAGTAACATTTATGAAGGGGTTCAGGGAAACCGGCAGGCCGGACTTGAGTCCTGGAGATGGGAAGTACAGTGCCTGCACTCTGAAGGAGGGGTGTTAATGTTGCAGTTTAAAAACTGTAGTGTAAAGCACCCTTCTGGCAAGACAGTGATGGAGTGAATGATGGTGAAAGTTTTTCTTTTTCGGGCCACCCTGCCTTGGTGGGAACCGGCCAGTGTAATAATAAAGAAAATAATAAATATATATATATATATATATATATATATATATATATATATATATATATATATATATATTCTTTGCTCTAGTGAATGTTCTGTGTATAAAGTGTTTAATGAATGTTTTGTAATAAACCTGACTCGACACACTTTATGTTAGGGAATTTCATTATTCAGTACTTTGTTAACTCGACTTCACATGCTACAGCAGAGCGCCAGGCCAGCGTCAGGTCAGCGCCAGGTCAGCGCCAGGTCAGCGCCAGGTCAGCGCCAGGTCAGCACCAGGTCAGCGCCAGGTCAGCACCAGGTCAGCGCTCGGTCAGCGCCAGGTCAGCGCCAGGTCAGCGCCAGGTCAGCGCCAGGTCAGCACCAGGTCAGCGCCAGGTCAGCGCCAGGTCAGCGCAAGGTCAGCGCCAGGTCAGCGCCAGGTCAGCGCCAGGTCAGCACCAGGTCAGCGCCAGGTCAGCGAGGAATTACAGGTGCAGCAGCGAGACAGGATTAATGATACTTTGCCCACTTGTTATGGTTAATCATCTGAATACAGCTGTGAAGAATATCTCTTAAAACACTCCTTGTAGAGATTGCTTAACATTTGCAAAACTGTTTATCCCTTCGTCATAATTTCTTTTTGTACATAATGTTTATTTTCAAAGGTGATCTTACAATTCATGACACAGTCTAATCAGATCAATGATGATATTTTAAGGCTAATATATCTGATTCCTCATTGAGGTATGCTAGTAATTCTAGTAGAGGGACGATATTAAACAAGGTATAAACATCAAAACTCACCAGTGTAAAATAGAATCCACTATTTAAATAACACAGCCTCTCATTAAGATCCAGTCTGTTCATATTATGGACATCAGAGGCATTTCCTAATAGAGATTGCTAGATTATATGCTGGTGATGCAGTGGAACTTTTGATAGCAGAATATACTATACAGACTGAGTGGTGTATGTCTTTCAGTGTATTAATGCTCGGAGTTTACTTTAAGCTTTATTATACAGATTACAATATTTTTGTCTGAAGGTGAATAAATTAACGAGCAAAATTCATGGTCCTCGTGAATTCAAACCAGAGTTATCTGCACTGTGTGTCTTAATAATTCCTAGATAAAGGTATGGGAATGTGGTTGACCAAGAAAATTTTTCAATAACGTCATCATTCCCCTTCAGAGGAAATCTTAAGAGCTTACTGAAGTGACTGCTGAGCACCTTCAGAGGATTCTTAGTACGAGCTTCATAAGTCTCACTAAACACAATTATTTTCGAGCTAATCCTCTTTATGTAAGATTATCATTGTGTTAGATTTGCCTTAAGAAGTAACGAATTAAGAGTATTTTTTACGTATTTAACAAAACGTATTGGCAGTAATGCATCATATATTATTCTTTTGAATATATTTAAATTTCCAGACGTTCGATCATAGAGATTTATAAAATTACGAAATGATTTTTGCCTAATTTACAGAATTTACTTGGAAGAAAGAGAGAGAGAGAGAGAGAGAGAGAGAGAGAGAGAGAGAGAGAGAGAGAGAGAGAGGTAAGGAAGGATGGGATGAGTAGAAGACAGTGAAGGAATAGTAAATAATTACATTATTTTTTAGATGAAATGGTAATGAAACGAAGAATATTTAATATAGAAGAGATGGAGGAGATCAGAAGAAAGTAACGAAGAGAAATATAAAGAGGATAAGAAAAAGTGAAACAAGACAGAAAAATGTGAATGAGCTGAAGTTGGAGAAGCAGCAGACACAGTGGATATATGGACGTATATAATACAGCAGATACAGTGGATATATGGACATATATAATACAGCAGATACAGTGGATATATGGACATATATAATACAGCAGATACAGTGGATATATGGACATATATAATACAGCAGATACAGTGGATATATGGACATATATAATACAGCAGATACAGTGGATATATGGACATATATAATACAGCAGATACAGTGGATATATGGACATATATAATACAGCAGATACAGTGGATATATGGACATATATAATACAGCAGATACAGTGGATATATGGACATATATAATACAGCAGATACAGTGGATATATGGACATATATAATACAGCAGATACAGTGGATATATGGACATATATAATACAGCAGATACAGTGGATATATGGACATATATAATACAGCAGATACAGTGGATATATGGACATATATAATACAGCAGATACAGTGGATATATGGACATATATAATACAGCAGATACAGTGGATATATGGACATATATAATACAGCAGATACTCTGGATATATGGACATATATAATACAGCAGATACAGTGGATATATGGACATATATAATACAGCAGATACAGTGGATATATGGACATATATAATACAGCAGATACAGTGGATATATGGACATATATAATACAGCAGATACAGTGGACATATGGACATATATAATACAGCAGATACAGTGGATATATGGACGTATATAATACAGCAGACACAGTGGATATATGGACATATATAATACAGCAGATACAGTGGATATATGGACGTATATAATACAGCAGACACAGTGGATATATGGACATATATAATACAGCAGATACAGTGGATATATGGACATATATAATACAGCAGACACAGTGGATATATGGACATATATAATACAGCAGATACAGTGGATATATGGACGTATATAATACAGCAGACACAGTGGATATATGGACATATATAATACAGCAGATACAGTGGATATATGGACATATATAATACAGCAGACACAGTGGATATATGGACATATATAATACAGCAGATACAGAGGATATATGGACATATATAATACAGCAGATACAGTGGATATATGGACATATATAATACAGCAGATACAGTGGATATATGGACATATATAATACAGCAGATACAGTGGATATATGGACATATATAATACAGCAGATACAGTGGATATATACAGCAGATACAGTGGATATATGGACATATATAATACAGCAGATACAGTGGATATATGGACATATATAATACAGCAGATACAGTGGATATATGGACATATATAATACAGCAGATACAGTGGATATATGGACATATATAATACAGCAGATACAGTGGATATATGGACATATATAATACAGCAGATACAGTGGATATATGGACATATATAATACAGCAGATACAGTGGATATATGGACATATATAATACAGCAGATACAGTGGATATATGGACATATATAATACAGCAGATACAGTGGATATATGGACATATATAATACAGCAGATACAGTGGATATATGGACATATATAATACAGCAGATACAGTGGATATATGGACATATATAATACAGCAGATACAGTGGATATATGGACATATATAATACAGCAGATACAGTGGATATATGGACATATATAATACAGCAGATACAGTGGATATATGGACATATATAATACAGCAGATACAGTGGATATATGGACATATATAATACAGCAGATACAGTGGATATATGGACATATATAATACAGCAGATACAGTGGATATATGGACATATATAATACAGCAGATACAGTGGATATATGGACAGTGGATATATGGATATATAATACAGCAGATACAGTGGATATATGGACGTATATAATACAGCAGATACAGTGGATATATGGACATATATAATACAGCAGATACAGTGGATATATGGACATATATAATACAGCAGATACAGTGGATATATGGACATATATAATACAGCAGATACAGTGGATATATGGACATATATAATACAGCAGATACAGTGGATATATGGACATATATAATACAGCAGATACAGTGGATATATGGACATATATAATACAGCAGATACAGTGGATATATGGACATATATAATACAGCAGATACAGTGGATATATGGACATATATAATACAGCAGATACAGTGGATATATGGACAGTGGATATATGGTTATATAATACAGCAGATACAGTTGATATATGGACATATATAATACAGCAGATACAGTGGATATATGGACATATATAATACAGCAGATACAGTGGATATATGGACAGTGGATATATGGATATATAATACAGCAGATACAGTGGATATATGGACGTATATAATACAGCAGATACAGTGGATATATGGACATATATAATACAGCAGATACAGTGGATATATGGACATATATAATACAGCAGATACAGTGGATATATGGACATATATAATACAGCAGATACAGTGGATATATGGACATATATAATACAGCAGATACAGTGGATATATGGACATATATAATACAGCAGATACAGACATATGGACATATATAATACAGCAGATACATATATAATACAGCAGATACAGTGGATATATGGACATATATAATACAGCAGATACAGTGGATATATGGACATATATAATACAGCAGATACAGTGGATATATGGACATATATAATACAGCAGATACAGTGGATATATGGACATATATAATACAGCAGATACAGTGGATATATGGACATATATAATACAGCAGATACAGTGGATATATGGACATATATAATACAGCAGATACAGTGGATATATGGACATATATAATACAGCAGATACAGTGGATATATGGACATATATAATACAGCAGATACAGTGGATATATGGACATATATAATACAGCAGATACAGTGGATATATGGACATATATAATACAGCAGATACAGTGGATATATGGACATATATAATACAGCAGATACAGTGGATATATGGACATATATAATACAGCAGATACAGTGGATATATGGACATATATAATACAGCAGATACAGTGGATATATGGACATATATAATACAGCAGATACAGTGGATATATGGACATATATAATACAGCAGATACAGTGGATATATGGACATATATAATACAGCAGATACAGTGGATATATGGACATATATAATACAGCAGATACAGTGGATATATGGACATATATAATACAGCAGATACAGTGGATATATGGACATATATAATACAGCAGATACAGTGGATATATGGACATATATAATACAGCAGATACAGTGGATATATGGACATATATAATACAGCAGATACAGTGGATATATGGACATATATAATACAGCAGATACAGTGGATATATGGACATATATAATACAGCAGATACAGTGGATATATGGACATATATAATACAGCAGATACAGTGGATATATGGACATATATAATACAGCAGATACAGTGGATATATGGACATATATAATACAGCAGATACAGTGGATATATGGACATATATAATACAGCAGATACAGTGGATATATGGACATATATAATACAGCAGATACAGTGGATATATGGACATATATAATACAGCAGATACAGTGGATATATGGACATATATAATACAGCAGATACAGTGGATATATGGACATATATAATACAGCAGATACAGTGGATATATGGACATATATAATACAGCAGATACAGTGGATATATGGACATATATAATACAGCAGATACAGTGGATATATGGACATATATAATACAGCAGATACAGTGGATATATACAGCAGATACAGTGGATATATATATAATACAGCAGATACAGTGGATATATGGACATATATAATACAGCAGGACATATATAATACAGCAGATACAGTGGATATATGGACATATATAATACAGCAGATACAGTGGATATATGGACGTATATAATACAGCAGATACAGTGGATATATGGACGTATATAATACAGCAGATACAGTGGATATATGGACATATATAATACAGCAGATACAGTGGATATATGGACATATATAATACAGCAGATACAGTGGATATATGGACATATATAATACAGCAGATACAGTGGATATATGGACATATATAATACAGCAGATACAGTGGATATATGGACATATATAATACAGCAGATACAGTGGATATATGGACATATATAATACAGCAGATACAGTGGATATATGGACATATATAATACAGCAGATACAGTGGATATATGGACATATATAATACAGCAGATACAGTGGATATATGGACATATATAATACAGCAGATACAGTGGATATATGGACATATATAATACAGCAGATACAGTGGATATATGGACATATATAATACAGCAGATACAGTGGATATATGGACATATATAATACAGCAGATACAGTGGATATATGGACATATATAATACAGCAGATACAGTGGATATATGGACATATATAATACAGCAGATACAGTGGATATATGGACATATATAATACAGCAGATACAGTGGATATATGGACATATATAATACAGCAGATACAGTGGATATATGGACATATATAATACAGCAGATACAGTGGATATATGGACATATATAATACAGCAGATACAGTGGATATATGGACATATATAATACAGCAGATACAGTGGATATATGGACATATATAATACAGCAGATACAGTGGATATATGGACATATATAATACAGCAGATACAGTGGATATATGGACATATATAATACAGCAGATACAGTGGATATATGGACATATATAATACAGCAGATACAGTGGATATATGGACATATATAATACAGCAGATACAGTGGATATATGGACATATATAATACAGCAGATACAGTGGATATATGGACATATATAATACAGCAGATACAGTGGATATATGGACATATATAATACAGCAGATACAGTGGATATATGGACATATATAATACAGCAGATACAGTGGATATATGGACATATATAATACAGCAGATACAGTGGATATATGGACATATATAATACAGCAGATACAGTGGATATATGGACGTATATAATACAGCAGATACAGTGGATATATGGACGTATATAATACAGCAGATACAGTGGATATATGGACATATATAATACAGCAGATACAGTGGATATATGGACATATATAATACAGCAGATACAGTGGACATATACAGCAGATACAGTGGATATATGGACATATATAATACAGCAGATACAGTGGATATATGGACATATATAATACAGCAGATACAGTGGATATATTGTCATATATAATACAGCAGATAAAGTGGATAATATACAGTGGATATATGGACATATATAATACAGCAGATACAGTGGATATATGGACATATATAATACAGCAGATACAGTGGATATATGGACATATATAATACAGCAGATACAGTGGATATATGGACATATATAATACAGCAGATACAGTGGATATATGGACATATATAATACAGCAGATACAGTGGATATATGGACATATATAATACAGCAGATACAGTGGATATATGGACATATATAATACAGCAGATACAGTGGATATATGGACATATATAATACAGCAGATACAGTGGATATATGGACATATATAATACAGCAGATACAGTGGATATATGGACATATATAATACAGCAGATACAGTGGATATATGGACATATATAATACAGCAGATACAGTGGATATATGGACATATATAATACAGCAGATACAGTGGATATATGGACATATATAATACAGCAGATACAGTGGATATATGGACATATATAATACAGCAGATACAGTGGATATATGGACATATATAATACAGCAGATACAGTGGATATATGGACATATATAATACAGCAGATACAGTGGATATATGGACATATATAATACAGCAGATACAGTGGATATATGGACATATATAATACAGCAGATACAGTGGATATATGGACATATATAATACAGCAGATACAGTGGATATATGGACATATATAATACAGCAGATACAGTGGGATATATACAGCAGATACATATATAATACAGCAGATACAGTGGATATATGGACATATATAATACAGCAGATACAGTGGATATATGGACATATATAATACAGCAGATACAGTGGATATATGGACATATATAATACAGCAGATACAGTGGATATATGGACATATATAATACAGCAGATACAGTGGATATATGGACATATATAATACAGCAGATACAGTGGATATATGGACATATATAATACAGCAGATACAGTGGATATATGGACATATATAATACAGCAGATACAGTGGATATATGGACATATATAATACAGCAGATACAGTGGATATATGGACATATATAATACAGCAGATACAGTGGATATATGGACATATATAATACAGCAGATACAGTGGATATATGGACATATATAATACAGCAGATACAGTGGATATATGGACATATATAATACAGCAGATACAGTGGATATATGGACATATATAATACAGCAGATACAGTGGACATATATGTACATATATAATACAGCAGATACAGTGGATATATGGACATATATAATACAGCAGATACAGTGGATATATGGACATATATAATACAGCAGATACAGTGGATATATGGACATATATAATACAGCAGATACAGTGGATATATGGACATATATAATACAGCAGATACAGTGGATATATGGACATATATAATACAGCAGATACAGTGGATATATGGACATATATAATACAGCAGATACAGTGGATATATGGACATATATAATACAGCAGATACAGTGGATATATGGACATATATAATACAGCAGATACAGTGGATATATGGACATATATAATACAGCAGATACAGTGGACATATATAATACAGCAGATACAGTGGATATATGGACATATATAATACAGCAGATACAGTGGATATATGGACATATATAATACAGCAGATACAGTGGATATATGGACATATATAATACAGCAGATACAGTGGATATATGGACATATATAATACAGCAGATACAGTGGATATATGGACATATATAATACAGCAGATACAGTGGATATATGGACATATATAATACAGCAGATACAGTGGATATATGGACATATATAATACAGCAGATACAGTGGATATATGGACATATATAATACAGCAGATACAGTGGATATATGGACATATATAATACAGCAGATACAGTGGATATATGGACATATATAATACAGCAGATACAGTGGATATATGGACATATATAATACAGCAGATATATATAATACAGCAGATACAGTGGATATATGGACATATATAATACAGCAGATACAGTGGATATATGGACATATATAATACAGCAGATACAGTGGATATATGGACATATATAATACAGCAGATACAGTGGATATATGGACATATATAATACAGCAGATACAGTGGATATATGGACATATATAATACAGCAGATACAGTGGATATATGGACATATATAATACAGCAGATACAGTGGATATATGGACATATATAATACAGCAGATACAGTGGATATATGGACATATATAATACAGCAGATACAGTGGATATATGGACATATATAATACAGCAGATACAGTGGATATATGGACATATATAATACAGCAGATACAGTGGATATATGGACATATATAATACAGCAGATACAGTGGATATATGGACATATATAATACAGCAGATACAGTGGATATATTGAAATATAATACAGCAGATACAGTGGATATATGGACATATATAATACAGCAGATACAGTGGATATATGGACATATATAATACAGCAGATACAGTGGATATATGGACATATATAATACAGCAGATACAGTGGATATATGGACATATATAATACAGCAGATACAGTGGATATATGGACATATATAATACAGCAGATACAGTGGATATATGGACATATATAATACAGCAGATACAGTGGATATATGGACATATATAATACAGCAGATACAGTGGATATATGGACATATATAATACAGCAGATACAGTGGATATATGGACATATATAATACAGCAGATACAGTGGACATATGGACATTATATGGACATATATAATACAGCAGATACAGTGGATATATGGACATATATAATACAGCAGATACAGTGGACATATGGACATATATAATACAGCAGATACAGTGGATATATGGACGTATATAATACAGCAGATACAGTGGATATATGGACATATATAATACAGCAGATACAGTGGATATATGGACATATATAATACAGCAGATACAGTGGATATATGGACATATATAATACAGCAGATACAGTGGATATATGGACATATATAATACAGCAGATACAGATACAGTGGATATATTGTCATATATAATACAGCAGATACAGTGGATATATGGACATATATAATACAGCAGATACAGTGGATATATGGACATATATAATACAGCAGATACAGTGGACATATGGACATTATATGGACATATATAATACAGCAGATACAGTGGATATATGGACATATATAATACAGCAGATACAGTGGATATATGGACATATATAATACAGCAGATACAGTGGATATATGGACATATATAATACAGCAGATACAGTGGATATATGGACATATATAATACAGCAGATACAGTGGATATATGGACATATATAATACAGCAGATACAGTGGATATATGGACATATATAATACAGCAGATACAGTGGATATATGGACATATATAATACAGCAGATACAGTGGATATATGGACATATATAATACAGCAGATACAGTGGATATATGGACATATATAATACAGCAGATACAGTGGATATATGGACATATATAATACAGCAGATACAGTGGATATATGGACATATATAATACAGCAGATACAGTGGATATATGGACATATATAATACAGCAGATACAGTGGATATATGGACATATATAATACAGCAGATACAGTGGATATATGGACATATATAATACAGCAGATACAGTGGATATATGGACATATATAATACAGCAGATACAGTGGACATATATAATACAGCAGATACAGTGGATATATGGACATATATAATACAGCAGATACATATATATGGATACAGCAGATACAGTGGATATATGGACATATATAATACAGCAGATACAGATATATGGACATATATAATACAGCAGATACAGTGGATATACATATATAATACAGCAGATACAGTGGATATATGGACATATATAATACAGCAGATACAGTGGATATATGGACATATATAATACAGCAGATACAGTGGATATATGGACATATATAATACAGCAGATACAGTGGATATATGGACATATATAATACAGCAGATACAGTGGATATATGGACATATATAATACAGCAGATACAGTGGATATATGGACATATATAATACAGCAGATACAGTGGATATATGGACATATATAATACAGCAGATACAGTGGATATATGGACATATATAATACAGCAGATACAGTGGATATATGGACATATATAATACAGCAGATACAGTGGATATATGGACATATATAATACAGCAGATACAGTGGATATATGGACATATATAATACAGCAGATACAGTGGATATATGGACAGTGGATCTATATATAATACAGCAGATACAGTGGATATATGGACATATATAATACAGCAGATACAGTGGATATATGGACATATATAATACAGCAGATACAGTGGATATATGGACATATATAATACAGCAGATACAGTGGATATATGGACATATATAATACAGCAGATACAGTGGATATATGGACATATATAATACAGCAGATACAGTGGATATATGGACATATATAATACAGCAGATACAGTGGATATATGGACATATATAATACAGCAGATACAGTGGATATATGGACATATATAATACAGCAGATACAGTGGATATATGGACATATATAATACAGCAGATACAGTGGATATATGGACATATATAATACAGCAGATACAGTGGATATATGGACATATATAATACAGCAGATACATATATAATACAGCAGATACAGTGGATATATGGACATATATAATACAGCAGATACAGTGGATATATGGACATATATAATACAGCAGATACAGTGGATATATGGACATATATAATACAGCAGATACAGTGGATATATGGACATATATAATACAGCAGATACAGTGGATATATGGACATATATAATACAGCAGATACAGTGGATATATGGACATATATAATACAGCAGATACAGTGGATATATGGACATATATAATACAGCAGATACAGTGGATATATGGACATATATAATACAGCAGATACAGTGGATATATGGACATATATAATACAGCAGATACAGTGGATATATGGACATATATAATACAGCAGATACAGTGGATATATGGACATATATAATACAGCAGATACAGTGGATATATGGACATATATAATACAGCAGATACAGTGGATATATGGACATATATAATACAGCAGATACAGTGGATATATGGACATATATAATACAGCAGATACAGTGGATATATGGACATATATAATACAGCAGATACAGTGGATATATGGACATATATAATACAGCAGATACAGTGGATATATGGACATATATAATACAGCAGATACAGTGGATATATGGACATATATAATACAGCAGATACAGTGGATATATGGACATATATAATACAGCAGATACAGTGGATATATGGACATATATAATACAGCAGATACAGTGGATATATGGACATATATAATACAGCAGATACAGTGGATATATGGACATATATAATACAGCAGATACAGTGGATATATGGACATATATAATACAGCAGATACAGTGGATATATGGACATATATAATACAGCAGATACAGTGGATATATGGACATATATAATACAGCAGATACAGTGGATATATGGACATATATAATACAGCAGATACAGTGGATATATGGACATATATAATACAGCAGATACAGTGGATATATGGACATATATAATACAGCAGATACAGTGGATATATGGACATATATAATACAGCAGATACAGTGGATATATGGACATATATAATACAGCAGATACAGTGGATATATGGACATATATAATACAGCAGATACAGTGGATATATGGACATATATAATACAGCAGATACAGTGGATATATGGACATATATAATACAGCAGATACAGTGGATATATGGACATATATAATACAGCAGATACAGTGGATATATGGACATATATAATACAGCAGATACAGTGGATATATGGACATATATAATACAGCAGATACAGTGGATATATGGACATATATAATACAGCAGATACAGTGGATATATGGACATATATATAATACAGCAGATACAGTGGATATATGGACATATATAATACAGCAGATACAGTGGATATATGGACATATATAATACAGCAGATACAGTGGATATATGGACATATATAATACAGCAGATACAGTGGATATATGGACATATATAATACAGCAGATACAGTGGATATATGGACATATATAATACAGCAGATACAGTGGATATATGGACATATATAATACAGCAGATACAGTGGATATATGGACATATATAATACAGCAGATACAGTGGATATATGGACATATATAATACAGCAGATACAGTGGATATATGGACATATATAATACAGCAGATACAGTGGATATATGGACATATATAATACAGCAGATACAGTGGATATATGGACATATATAATACAGCAGATACAGTGGATATATGGACATATATAATACAGCAGATACAGTGGATATATGGACATATATAATACAGCAGATACAGTGGATATATGGACATATATAATACAGCAGATACAGTGGATATATGGACATATATAATACAGCAGATACAGTGGATATATGGACATATATAATACAGCAGATACAGTGGATATATGGACATATATAATACAGCAGATACAGTGGATATATGGACATATATAATACAGCAGATACAGACATATATAATGGATATATGGACATATATAATACAGCAGATACAGTGGATATATGGACATATATAATACAGCAGATACAGTGGATATATGGACATATATAATACAGCAGATACAGTGGATATATGGACATATATAATACAGCAGATACAGTGGATATATGGACATATATAATACAGCAGATACAGTGGATATATGGACAGTGGATATATGGATATAATGGATACAGTGGATATATGGACATATATAATACAGCAGATACAGTGGATATATGGACATATATAATACAGCAGATACAGTGGATATATGGACATATATAATACAGCAGATACAGTGGATATATGGACATATATAATACAGCAGATACAGTGGATATATGGACATATATAATACAGCAGATACAGTGGATATATGGACATATATAATACAGCAGATACAGTGGATATATGGACATATATAATACAGCAGATACAGTGGATATATGGACATATATAATACAGCAGATACAGTGGATATATGGACATATATAATACAGCAGATACAGTGGATATATGGACATATATAATACAGCAGATACAGTGGATATATGGACATATATAATACAGCAGATACAGTGGATATATGGACATATATAATACAGCAGATACAGTGGATATATGGACATATATAATACAGCAGATACAGTGGATATATGGACATATATAATACAGCAGATACAGTGGATATATGGACATATATAATACAGCAGATACAGTGGATATATGGACATATATAATACAGCAGATACAGTGGATATATGGACATATATAATACAGCAGATACAGTGGATATATGGACATATATAATACAGCAGATACAGTGGATATATGGACATATATAATACAGCAGATACAGTGGATATATGGACATATATAATACAGCAGATACAGTGGATATATGGACATATATAATACAGCAGATACAGTGGATATATGGACATATATAATACAGCAGATACAGTGGATATATGGACATATATAATACAGCAGATACAGTGGATATATGGACATATATAATACAGCAGATACAGTGGATATATGGACATATATAATACAGCAGATACAGTGGATATATGGACATATATAATACAGCAGATACAGTGGATATATGGACATATATAATACAGCAGATACAGTGGATATATGGACATATATAATACAGCAGATACAGTGGATATATGGACATATATAATACAGCAGATACAGTGGATATATGGACATATATAATACAGCAGATACAGTGGATATATGGACATATATAATACAGCAGATACAGTGGATATATGGACATATATAATACAGCAGATACAGTGGATATATGGACATATATAATACAGCAGATACAGTGGATATATACAGTGGATATTGACATATATAATACATCAGATACAGTTGATATATGGACATATATAATACAGCAGATACAGTGGATATATGGACATATATAATACAGCAGATACAGTGGATATATGGACATATATAATACAGCAGATACAGTGGATATATGGATATACATATATAATACAGCAGATACAGTGGATATATGGACATATATAATACAGCAGATACAGTGGATATATGGACATATATAATACAGCAGATACAGTGGATATATGGACATATATAATACAGCAGATACAGTGGATATATGGACATATATAATACAGCAGATACAGTGGATATATGGACATATATAATACAGCAGATACAGTGGATATATGGACATATATAATACAGCAGATACAGTGGATATATGGACATATATAATACAGCAGATACAGTGGATATATGGACATATATAATACAGCAGATACAGTGGATATATGGACATATATAATACAGCAGATACAGTGGATATATGGACATATATAATACAGCAGATACAGTGGATATATGGACATATATAATACAGCAGATACAGTGGATATATGGACATATATAATACAGCAGATACAGTGGATATATGGACATATATAATACAGCAGATACAGTGGATATATGGACATATATAATACAGCAGATACAGTGGATATATGGACATATATAATACAGCAGATACAGTGGATATATGGACATATATAATACAGCAGATACAGTGGATATATGGACATATATAATACAGCAGATACAGTGGATATATGGACATATATAATACAGCAGATACAGTGGATATATGGACATATATAATACAGCAGATACAGTGGATATATGGACATATATAATACAGCAGATACAGTGGATATATGGACATATATAATACAGCAGATACAGTGGATATATGGACATATATAATACAGCAGATACAGTGGATATATGGACATATATAATACAGCAGATACAGTGGATATATGGACATATATAATACAGCAGATACAGTGGATATATGGACATATATAATACAGCAGATACAGTGGATATATGGACATATATAATACAGCAGATACAGTGGATATATGGACATATATAATACAGCAGATACAGTGGATATATGGACATATATAATACAGCAGATACAGTGGATATATGGACATATATAATACAGCAGATACAGTGGATATATGGACATATATAATACAGCAGATACAGTGGATATATGGACATATATAATACAGCAGATACAGTGGATATATGGACATATATAATACAGCAGATACAGTGGATATATGGACATATATAATACAGCAGATACAGTGGATATATGGACATATATAATACAGCAGATACAGTGGATATATGGACATATATAATACAGCAGATACAGTGGATATATGGACATATATAATACAGCAGATACAGTGGATATATGGACATATATAATACAGCAGATACAGTGGATATATGGACATATATAATACAGCAGATACAGTGGATATATGGACATATATAATACAGCAGATACAGTGGATATATGGACATATATAATACAGCAGATACAGTGGATATATGGACATATATAATACAGCAGATACAGTGGATATATGGACATATATAATACAGCAGATACAGTGGATATATGGACATATATAATACAGCAGATACAGTGGATATATGGACATATATAATACAGCAGATACAGTGGATATATGGACATATATAATACAGCAGATACAGTGGATATATGGACATATATAATACAGCAGATACAGTGGATATATGGACATATATAATACAGCAGATACAGTGGATATATGGACATATATAATACAGCAGATACAGTGGATATATGGACATATATAATACAGCAGATACAGTGGATATATGGACATATATAATACAGCAGATACAGTGGATATATGGACATATATAATACAGCAGATACAGTGGATATATGGACATATATAATACAGCAGATACAGTGGATATATGGACATATATAATACAGCAGATACAGTGGATATATGGACATATATAATACAGCAGATACAGTGGATATATGGACATATATAATACAGCAGATACAGTGGATATATGGACATATATAATACAGCAGATACAGTGGATATATGGACATATATAATACAGCAGATACAGTGGATATATTGTCATATATAATACAGCAGATACAGTGGATATATGGACATATATAATACAGCAGATACAGTGGATATATGGACATATATAATACAGCAGATACAGTGGATATATGGACATATATAATACAGCAGATACAGTGGATATATGGACATATATAATACAGCAGATACAGTGGATATATGGACATATATAATACAGCAGATACAGTGGATATATGGACATATATAATACAGCAGATACAGTGGATATATGGACATATATAATACAGCAGATACAGTGGATATATGGACATATATAATACAGCAGATACAGTGGATATATGGACATATATAATACAGCAGATACAGTGGATATATGGACATATATAATACAGCAGATACAGTGGATATATGGACATATATAATACAGCAGATACAGTGGATATATGGACATATATAATACAGCAGATACAGTGGATATATGGACATATATAATACAGCAGATACAGTGGATATATGGACATATATAATACAGCAGATACAGTGGATATATGGACATATATAATACAGCAGATACAGTGGATATATGGACATATATAATACAGCAGATACAGTGGATATATGGACATATATAATACAGCAGATACAGTGGATATATGGACATATATAATACAGCAGATACAGTGGATATATGGACATATATAATACAGCAGATACAGTGGATATATGGACATATATAATACAGCAGATACAGTGGATATATGGACATATATAATACAGCAGATACAGTGGATATATGGACATATATAATACAGCAGATACAGTGGATATATGGACATATATAATACAGCAGATACAGTGGATATATGGACATATATAATACAGCAGATACAGTGGATATATGGACATATATAATACAGCAGATACAGTGGATATATGGACATATATAATACAGCAGATACAGTGGATATATGGACATATATAATACAGCAGACAGTGGATATATGGACGGTGGATATATGGACATATATAATACAGCAGATACAGTGGATATATGGACATATATAATACAGCAGATACAGTGGATATATGGACATATATAATACAGCAGATACAGTGGATATATGGACATATATAATACAGCAGACACAGTGGATATATGGACATATATAATACAGCAGACACAGTGGATATATGGACATATATAATACAGCAGATACAGTGGATATATGGACATATATAATACAGCAGATACAGTGGATATATGGACATATATAATACAGCAGATACAGTGGATATATGGACATATATAATACAGCAGATACAGTGGATATATGGACATATATAATACAGCAGACACAGTGGATATATGGACATATATAATACAGCAGATACAGTGGATATATGGACATATATAATACAGCAGATACAGTGGATATATGGACATATATAATACAGCAGATACAGTGGATATATGGACATATATAATACAGCAGATACAGTGGATATATGGACATATATAATACAGCAGATACAGTGGATATATGGACATATATAATACAGCAGATACAGTGGATATATGGACATATATAATACAGCAGATACAGTGGATATATGGACATATATAATACAGCAGATACAGTGGATATATGGACATATATAATACAGCAGATACAGTGGATATATGGACATATATAATACAGCAGATACAGTGGATATATGGACATATATAATACAGCAGATACAGTGGATATATGGACATATATAATACAGCAGATACAGTGGATATATGGACATATATAATACAGCAGACACAGTGGATATATGGACATATATAATACAGCAGATACAGTGGATATATGGACATATATAATACAGCAGATACAGTGGATATATGGACATATATAATACAGCAGATACAGTGGATATATGGACATATATAATACAGCAGACACAGTGGATATATGGACATATATAATACAGCAGACACAGTGGATATATGGACATATATAATACAGCAGATACAGTGGATATATGGACATATATAATACAGCAGATACAGTGGATATATGGACATATATAATACAGCAGATACAGTGGATATATGGACATATATAATACAGCAGATACAGTGGATATATGGACATATATAATACAGCAGACACAGTGGATATATGGACATATATAATACAGCAGATACAGTGGATATATGGACATATATAATACAGCAGATACAGTGGATATATGGACATATATAATACAGCAGATACAGTGAATATATGGACATATATAATACAGCAGATACAGTGGATATATGGACATATATAATACAGCAGATACAGTGGATATATGGACATTTATAACAGATGAATGAACAGAGTTAAAATGTGGATGAGTAGGAAAAAATAACTGAACACTAAACGCGAGTGCATGGGTAGTAAAAGTGAGTGCATGAGTAGTAAAAGTGAGTGCATGAGTAGTAAAAGTGAGTGCATGAGTAGTAAAAGTGAGTGCATGAGTAGTAAAAGTGAGTGCATGAGTAGTAAAAGTGAGTGCATGGGTAGTAAAAGTGAGTGCATGAGTAGTACCAGAGAGTGCATGAACAATCAAAGAGTGTATGAGCAGTAAAAGAGAGTGCATCAACAGTAAAAAAAAGTGTAACTACAGCAAAAAAAGTGTATCAACAGTAAAAACAAAGTGTATCATGGGTAAAAAAAAGTGTATCAACACTAAAAAAGAGAGTATCAACACTAAAAAAGAGAGTATCAATACTAAAAAAGAGAGTATCAATACTAAAAAAGAGAGTATCAATACTAAAAAAGAGAGTATCAATACTAAAAAAGAGTGTATCAATACTAAAAAAGAGAGTATCAACACTAAAAAAGAGTGTATCAATACTAAAAAAGAGTGTATCAATACTAAAAAAGAGAGTATCAACACTAAAAAAGAGAGTATCAATACTAAAAAAGAGAGTATCAACACTAAAAAAGAGAGTATCAACACTAAAAAAGAGTGTATCAATACTAAAAAAGAGTGTATCAATACTAAAAAAGAGAGTATCAATACTAAAAAAGAGAGTATCAACACTAAAAAAGAGTGTATCAATACTAAAAAAGAGTGTATCAATACTAAAAAAGAGTGTATCAATACTAAAAAAGAGAGTATCAACACTAAAAAAGAGAGTATCAACACTAAAAAAGAGAGTATCAACACTAAAAAAGAGTGTATCAATACTAAAAAAGAGTGTATCAATACTAAAAAAGAGAGTATCAATACTAAAAAAGAGTGTATCAATACTAAAAAAGAGTGTATCAATACTAAAAAAGAGAGTATCAACACTAAAAAAGAGAGTATCAATACTAAAAAAGAGTGTATCAATACTAAAAAAGAGTGTATCAATACTAAAAAAGAGAGTATCAATACTAAAAAAGAGAGTATCAATACTAAAAAAGAGAGTATCAATACTAAAAAAGAGAGTATCAACACTAAAAAAGAGAGTATCAATACTAAAAAAGAGTGTATCAATACTAAAAAAGAGTGTATCAATACTAAAAAAGAGAGTATCAACACTAAAAAAGAGAGTATCAATACTAAAAAAGAGTGTATCAATACTAAAAAAGAGTGTATCAATACTAAAAAAGAGAGTATCAACACTAAAAAAGAGAGTATCAATACTAAAAACGAGTGTATCAATACTAAAAAAGAGTGTATCAATACTAAAAAAGAGTGTATCAATACTAAAAAAGAGTGTATCAATACTAAAAAAGAGTGTATCAATACTAAAAAAGAGTGTATCAATACTAAGAAAGAGTGTATCAATACTAAAAAAGAGTGTATCAATACTAAAAAAGAGTGTATCAATACTAAAAAAGAGTGTATCAATACTAAAAAAGAGAGTATCAATACTAAAAAAGAGAGTATCAATACTAAAAAAGAGAGTATCAATACTAAAAAAGAGTGTATCAATACTAAAAAAGAGAGTATCAACACTAAAAAAGAGAGTATCAATACTAAAAAAGAGTGTATCAATACTAAAAAAGAGTGTATCAATACTAAAAAAGAGAGTATCAATACTAAAAAAGAGAGTATCAATACTAAAATAGAGAGTATCAATACTAAAAAAGAGTGTATCAATACTAAAAAAGAGAGTATCAACACTAAAAAAGAGAGTATCAATACTAAAAAAGAGTGTATCAATACTAAAAAAGAGTGTATCAATACTAAAAAAGAGAGTATCAACACTAAAAAAGAGAGTATCAATACTAAAAAAGAGAGTATCAATACTAAAAAAGAGTGTATCAATACTAAAAAAGAGAGTATCAACACTAAAAAAGAGAGTATCAATACTAAAAAAGAGTGTATCAATACTAAAAAAGAGTGTATCAATACTAAAAAAGAGAGTATCAACACTAAAAAAGAGAGTATCAATACTAAAAAAGAGTGTATCAATACTAAAAAAGAGTGTATCAATACTAAAAAAGAGTGTATCAATACTAAAAAAGAGTGTATCAATACTAAAAAAGAGTGTATCAATACTAAAAAAGAGAGTATCAATACTAAAAAAGAGAGTATCAATACTAAAAAAGAGTGTATCAATACTAAAAAAGAGTGTATCAATACTAAAAAAGAGTGTATCAATACTAAAAAAGAGTGTATCAATACTAAAAAAGAGAGTATCAACACTAAAAAAGAGAGTATCAATACTAAAAAAGAGTGTATCAATACTAAAAAAGAGTGTATCAATACTAAAAAAGAGTGTATCAATACTAAAAAAGAGAGTATCAACACTAAAAAAGAGAGTATCAATACTAAAAAAGAGTGTATCAATACTAAAAAAGAGAGTATCAACACTAAAAAAGAGAGTATCAATACTAAAAAAGAGTGTATCAATACTAAAAAAGAGTGTATCAATACTAAAAAAGAGAGTATCAACACTAAAAAAGAGAGTATCAATACTAAAAAAGAGTGTATCAATACTAAAAAAGAGAGTATCAACACTAAAAAAGAGAGTATCAATACTAAAAAAGAGTGTATCAATACTAAAAAAGAGAGTATCAACACTAAAAAAGAGAGTATCAACACTAAAAAAGAGAGTATCAACACTAAAAAAGAGAGTATCAATACTAAAAAAGAGTGTATCAATACTAAAAAAGAGAGTATCAACACTAAAAAAGAGAGTATCAATACTAAAAAAGAGTGTATCAATACTAAAAAAGAGAGTATCAACACTAAAAAAGAGAGTATCAACACTAAAAAAGAGAGTATCAACACTAAAAAAGAGAGTATCAATACTAAAAAAGAGAGTATCAACACTAAAAAAGAGAGTATCAACACTAAAAAAGAGAGTATCAACACTAAAAAAGAGAGTATCAATACTAAAAAAGAGAGTATCAACACTAAAAAAGAGAGTATCAACACTAAAAAAGAGAGTATCAACACTAAAAAAGAGAGTATCAACACTAAAAAAGAGAGTATCAACACTAAAAAAGAGAGTATCAACACTAAAAAAGAGAGTATCAATACTAAAAAAGAGAGTATCAATACTAAAAAAGAGAGTATCAACACTAAAAAAGAGAGTATCAACACTAAAAAAGAGAGTATCAATAATAAAAAAGAGAGTATCAACACTAAAAAAGAGAGTATCAACACTAAAATAGAGAGTATCAACACTAAAAAAGAGAGTATCAATACTAAAACAGAGTGTATCAACAGTAAAAAACAGTGTATGAACACTAAAAAAGAGTGTATGAGCGGTAAAAGGAAAAAAAAATATGATCACAGGATCCTACCTCGTTGTTTTTGGGAATAAAGTTGAACGATCAAATTACTTTCCAATAACTGCTGATGTTTCAGGAAGGGATCCTCTCATTTCAGGATGGCCGCGAGGCACTCACACGAACCAACGAATATATTACAGTCTGACCATTCTTGATAGTAACGAGAGAAAAGTAATTACAGGCTTTATTTCGTTATATTTGCTAATGGATGTGTTACATATGTACTTTTTAGCACTTGAAATTTATTGAAAAATAATTTAATCGAATATTTCTTCTTCACATAATGAGATTACATTATAAACATCATATTTCTACTTAATAATGTACAAGGATATGTAAATATATATATGTAAACTATGATCAGAGGCTGCACTCTAAACACTGATCTTTCATATTCTAAGTCAGTGGTTCCCAATCTTTCTTGTGTCTCTCAACCCATTTGAAGACTAATGTCACACTGTAATATCACATTTGAAGACTAATGTCACACTGTAATATCACATTTGAAGACTAATGTCACACTGTAATATCACATTTGAAGACTAATGTCACACTGTAATATCACATTTGAAGACTAATGTCACACTGTAATATCACATTTGAAGACTGATGTCACACTGTAATATCACATTTGAAGACTGATGTCACACTGTAATATCACATTTGAAGACTAATGTCACACTGTAATATCACATTTGAAGACTGATGTCACACTGTAATATCACATTTGAAGACTGATGTCACACTGTAATATCACATTTGAAGACTAATGTCACACTGTAATATCACATTTGAAGACTGATGTCACACTGTAATATCACATTTGAAGACTAATGTCACACTGTAATATCACATTTGAAGACTGATGTCACACTGTAATATCACATTTGAAGACTGATGTCACACTGTAATATCACATTTGAAGACTGATGTCACACTGTAATATCACATTTGAAGACTAATGTCACACTGTAATATCACATTTGAAGACTGATGTCACACTGTAATATCACATTTGAAGACTAATGTCACACTGTAATATCACATTTGAAGACTGATGTCACACTGTAATATCACATTTGAAGACTAATATCACACTGTAATATCACATTTGAAGACTGATGTCACACTGTAATATCACATTTGAAGACTGATGTCACACTGTAATATCACATTTGAAGACTAATATCACACTGTAATATCACATTTGAAGACTAATGTCACACTGTAATATCACATTTGAAGACTAATATCACACTGTAATATCACATTTGAAGACTAATATCACACTGTAATATCACATTTGAAGACTAATATCACACTGTAATATCACATTTGAAGACGAAGTCAAATTTCTAATTCTTGAAGCGCTAATTGAACCAGATACAGTAGTGCAGGTGAACAAATTGAACTCAGAATATTCGATTTTAACTCAGTGCATAAAACGCAAATAAAAACTGAGGAATTAAAAAAGATTTTTGGTGAAATAAACGCAATTGTGGTATTACATTAGGACTCTTTGTGGCACCCCCTGAAATGCCGTCTTCCACCCCTTAGGGGTACGTGCACCCCAGGATGGGAACCCCTGGTATAACTCAGCAGTTAAAATGGTTTCTTTGAGACATCTTACATGAGTGTGAATGGACAAAATACGAGTTAGCTATTAAATACAATGTTTTTCGTGCCGAGGAATCAACAAAACACCATTGATGACCATCTCATTGCTGACCATCTCATTGATGACCATCATATTGATGACCATCTCATTGCTGACCTCATTGATGACCATCACATTGATGACCATCTCATTGCTGACCATATCATTGATGACCATCACATTGATGACCATCTCATTGATGACCATCACATTGATGACCATCTCATTGCTGACCATCTCATTGCTGACCATCTCATTGATGACCATCTCATTGCTGACCATCTCATTGCTGACCATCTCATTGATGACCATCTCATTGATGACAATCTCATTAAGCTTTGACAAAAGATTTTGAACCTACTAAAATTAAATTATACTTCCGGTTTAACACCTTATATTTGTTGACGTAGCTTGTGTCAACATAATCGTCAGTGCCACCTTCCTGTATACCAGCCAGGGTAGTTACACCAGCGTAGTCTCACTCCACCTTGTACGATTATCATTATTGTAAAAGTAAACGAATATATAGCGTATGCATAAACACACACACGCAGGTTCACACATACATATATATATATTTTTTTTTTCAACAAGTCGGCCGTCTCCCACCGAGGCAGGGAGACCCAAAAAAGAAAGAAAATCCCCAAAAAGAAAATACTTTCAGCATCATTCAACACTTTCACCACACTCACACATTATCACTGCTTTTGCAGAGGCGCTCAGAATACAACAGTTTAGAAGCATATACGTATAAAGATACACAACATATCCCTCCAAACTGCCAATATCCCAAACCCCTCCTTTAAAGTGCAGGCATTGTACTTCCCATTTCCAGGACTCAAGTCCGACTATATGAAAATAACCGGTTTCCCTGAATCCCTTCACTAAATATTATCCTGCTCACACTCCAACAGATCGCCAGGTCCCAAGTATCATTCGTCTCCATTCACTCCTATCTAACACGCTCATGCACGCTTGCTGGAAGTCCAAGCCCCTTGCCCACAAAACCTCCTTTATCCCCTCTTTCCAACCCTTTCGAGGACGACCCCTACCCCTCTTTCCTTCCCCTATAGATTTATATGCTATCCATGTCATTCTACTTTGATCCATTCTCTCTAAATGACCAAACCACCTCAACAACCCCTCTTCTGCCCTCTGACTAATGCTTTTATTAACTCCACACCTTCTCCTAATTTCCACACTCCGAATTTTCTGCATTATATTTACACCACACATTGCCCTTAGACAGGACATCTCCACTGCCTCCAACCGTCTCCTCGCTGCTGCATTTACCACCCAAGCTTCACATCCATATAAGAGTGTTGGTACTACTATACTTTCAAACATTCCCTTCTTTGCCTCCATAGATAACGTTTTTTGACTCCACATATACCTCAACGCACCACTCACCTTTTTTTCCCTCATCAATTCTGTGATTAACCTCATCCTTCATAAATCCATCCGCCGACATGTCAACTCCCAAGTATCTGAAAACATTCACTTCTTCCATACTCCTCCTCCCCAATTTCATATCCAATTTTTCTTTATCTAAATCATTTGATACCCTCATCACCTTACTCTTTTCTATGTTCACTTTCAACTTTCTACCTTTACACACATTCTCAAACTCATCCACTAACCTTTGCAATTTTTCTTTAGAATCTCCCATAAGCACAGTATCATCAGCAAAAAGTAACTGTGTCAATTCCCATTTTGAATTTGATTCCCCATAATTTAATCCCACCCCTCTCCCGAACACCCTAGCATTTACTTCTTTTACAACCCCATCTATAAATATATTAAACAACCATGGTGACATTACACATCCCTGTCTAAGACCTACTTTTACAGGGAAGTAGTCTCCCTCTCTTCTACACACCCTAACCTGAGCCTCACTATCCTCACAAAAGCTCTTTACAGCATTTAGTAAATTAACACCTATTCCATATACTTGCAACATCTGCCACATTGCTCCTCTATCCACTCTATCATATGCCTTTTGTAAATCCATAAATGCAATAAAAACTTCCCTACCTTTATCTAAATACTGTTCACATATATGCTTCAATGTAAACACTTGATCTACACATCCCCTACCCACTCTGAAGAGTCCTTGCTCATCCACAATCCTACATTCTGTCTTACCTCTAATTCTTTCAATTATAACCCTACCGTATACTTTTCCTGGTATACTCAGTAAACTTATTCCTCTATAATTTTTACCATCTCTTTTGTCCCCCTTCCCTTTATATAAAGGAACTCTACATGCTCTCCGCCAATCCCTAGGTACCTTCCCCTCTTTCATACATTTATTAAACAAAAGTACCAACCACTCCAACACTATATCCTCCCCTGCTTTTAACATTTCTGTCATGATCCCATCAGTTCCATCTGCTTTACCCCCTTTCATTCTACGTAATGCCTCACGTACCTCCACCACACTTACATTCTGCTCTTCTTCACTCCTAAAAGATGGTATACCTCCCTGGCCAGTGCATGAAATTACCGCCTCCCTTTCTTCCTCAACATTTAAAAGTTCCTCAAAATATTCTCGCCATCTACCTAATACCGTCCTTTCCCCATCTACTAACTCCCCTACTCTGTTTTTAACTGACAAATCCGTACTTTCCCTAGGCTTTCTTAACTTGTTTAACTCACTCCAAAATTTTTTTCTTATTTTCATTAAAATTTCTTGACAGAGCCTCTCCCACTCTTTCATCTGCTCTCCTTTTGCACTCTCTCACCAGTCTCTTCACCTTTCTTTTACTCTCCATATACTCTGCTCTTCTTATAACACTTCTGCTTTGTAAAAACCTCTCGTAAGCTACCTTTTTCTCTTTTATCACACCCTTTACTTCATCATTCCACCAATCACTCCTCTTTCCTCCTGCCCCCACCCTCCTATAACCACAAACTTCTGCCCCACATTCTAATACTGCATTTTTAAAACTATTCCAACCCTCTTCAACCCCCCCACTACTCATCTTTGCACTAGCCCACCTTTCTGCCAATAGTCGCTTATATCTCGCCCGAACTTCCTCCTCCCTTAGTTTATACACTTTCACCTCCCTCTTACTTGTTGTTGCCACCTTCCTCTTTTCCCATCTACCTCTTACTCTAACTGTAGCTACAACTAAATAATGATTCGATATATCAGTTGCCCCTCTATAAACATGTACATCCTGGAGCCTACCCATCAACCTTTTATCCACCAATACATAATCTAACAAACTACTTTCATTACGTGCTACATCATACCTTGTATATTTATTCATCCTCTTTTTCATAAAATATGTATTACTTATTACCAAATTTCTTTCTACACATAGCTCAATTAAAGGCTCCCCACCAACCATATCCCCGGCCGGGATTAAAGGCTCCCCATTTACATTTTCCCCTGGCACCCCAAATTTAATTACTACTCGCTCCATAACATTTTTACCCACTTTAACATTGAAATCCCCAACCACCATTACTCTCACACTTGATTCAAAACTCCCCACGCATTCACTCAACATTTCCCAAAATCTCTCTCTCCTCTACACTTCTCTCTTCTCCAGGTGCATACACGCTTACTATAACCCACTTTTCACATCCAATCTTTATTTTACTCCACATAATCCTTGAATTTATACATTTGTAGTCCCTCTTTTCCTGCCATAGCTTATCCTTCAACATTATTGCTACTCCTTCTTTAGCTCTAACTCTATTTGAAACCCCTGACCTAATTCCATTTATTCCTCTCCATTGAAACTCTCCCACCCCCTTCAGCTTTGTTTCACTTAAAGCCAGGACATCCAGTTTCTTCTCGTTCATAACATCCACAATCATCTCTTTCTTATCATTTGCACAACATCCACGCGCATTCAGACTTCCCACTTTGACAATTTTCTTCTTATTCTTTTTAGTAATCTTTACAGGAAAAGGGGTTGCTAGCCCATTGTTCCCGGCATTTTAGTTGACTTTTACAACACGCATGGCTTACGGAGGAAAGATTCTTATTCCACTTCCCCATGGATATAAAAGGAAAAGTAATAAGACCAAGAACTATTAAGATAAAATCAAAGAAAACTCAGATGAGTGAATTAATAAACGTGTACATGTATGTGTAGTGTGACCTAAGTGTAAGTAGAAGTAGCAAGACATACCTGTAATCTTGCATATTTATGAGACAGACAAAAGAAACCAGCAATCCTACCATCATGTAAAACAATTACAGGCTTTCGTTTTACACTCACTTGGCAGGACGGTAGTACCTCCCTGGGTGGTTGCTGTTTACCAACCTACTACCTTTATATATACATATATATACATACACACACACACACACATATATACATACATACATATATATATATATATATATATATATATATATATATATATATATATATATATATATATATATATATATATATATAATGTCGTGCCGAATAGGCAGAACTTGCGATCTTGGCTTAAATAGCAACGCTCATCTTGCCATATAGGACAAGCGAAAATTTGTGTATGCAATAATTTCGCCAAAATTATTCTGAACCTAACGAAAAAAATATATTTCACTGTGTTTGTTTAATATTGAATTATTGTAAACAAATATAAAATATATATAGTTGGGTTAGTCTAAAATAATTGGTTCTTGTTATAATAAGGTTAGGTAAGTTCTCTAAGATTCTTTTGGTGCAAAATTAAAAAAATTTACATTAACATTAATGAAAAAAATATATCTTTAAGCGTATAAGAGAAAATTTTACAAAGGACTTAATTTTAAATGAGTTCTTGCTAATTGACCAGTTTTACATATTCGGCACGACATATATATATATATATATATATATATATATATATATATATATATATATATATATATATATATATATATATATATATATATATATATATATATATTTATATATATATATTTTATATATATATATATATATATATATATATATATATATATATATATATATATATATATATATATATATATATATATATATATATATATATATATATATATATATATACATACATATATATATATATATATATATATATATATATATATATATATATATATATATATATATATATATATATATATATATATAAACATACACACGCACGAGCAATTCTCTAGCACTTACCACACAACCCTTTAATTCACTGCTTCGAGATTTTAACTCGCTTTCATTCTCTATGCCAGCTTTCTTTCTTTCTTTCGGTTTCTCTTTGTTCAATTCTAACATTAGATAATTAAATAAATATACATCTAACTCTTATGACTTTCGTTATTTTAAAACAAAATCAGATTCATTCATCTTCAGTATGCTGAACTCTTCCCTCTCCCCCCATTATGGAGGGTTTTCAAAATTCTTACCTATTCACTTATACTTCAGCATTTTTACCATACACTGGTTTTTTTCCATATTTGTTCTATATTCGCAATTATCCTCAGCTACTGGATCACTCTCAACATATTTATTTTTTCTCATATTATCTACAGTTTATATCATTTGTTATACCACCCTCGTCTTACTCCTGTATAATTCTGAAACATCACGTGTTAGTTACAAGCTTACAAGCATTAATCTATTTCCGATTAAGACTCGAACCTACGAACCTTGGGACAAAGTATACTGTCCTCTACTTACCATCCTTTACTGGTCCAGTATTTTTGGCGAGCCAAATTATATGTAGTAAACTCCTGTTCATCCGTATTCTTCCAATAGTGTGTGTGTGTACTCTCCTATTTGTGGTTGCATAGTATTATGCAATATGTCAATGGGTCCTTCTGACGTCAGGAGCTGTGACTCGATACCTGCAACCACAAATAGGAAAAATATTATTTTCGTGTCAGTTTTTAGAAAATACACTATATAGCATCTATTCTGAAGGTTTTAACATGGCTCAGGACTGTAGCTGCTCTCAGTTACCCTTGTAATGTTGAGGAAGTTGTATGCTTCTCATCTGCTGATTTATAGTGTTTGCATCCAAATATTTTCAGGGATAATAGTGTTTCTGTTTTTCAAAGTAATTCTCCTTCTATTATCGGTTTTTCAGTAATTTATGAATATAATGCCATGAGTTTGATACACATTGATCATTTGGGAAGTTACAAAATATAAAAATATTAAAATTTTTGTCATATCAAATTGATTGATTGTTCTTTGCCCTTTTCTTATTCTTGTAAGTCAACTGTACAATTTTACATCTTACCAATAATGCAAACTGGATACTAGATTGTTGCCGTAGCAAAAATAGAATTATTATTTTTCTCTTCATATTTAAGTAATCCTTACAAATCTTCCAGTATCGATGTCTGAAAATCTTCTTAATGAAGAGTAAAAATTTAATTGAAATTGGAACAACATTAAGAAAAAAATTCCTCAACACATCGAAAGAGAGAGAGAGAGAAAGATGACAGACGAAATGCAGCATAAATCGAGGCAGAATGATAAACAGGGAAAAAAATAATAACTCCTTCGTCATCTACACAAACTTACCTGACAATGTTCTATAGTTGAAAATCACAGATATTCCAAATGAAACTGGCGTCTTTATTTACCTATACGCTGTAATTTCTCTCCGAGTTTCTGTTATAAAAATCGGGAATTAGTGTACCTTGCGACAAAGTTTTGGAAGAAATATTTAAAGTTGCTACAATCTAAAAATATTCTTTTTGAAAGTCTAATTGAAAATTTTATTAGAAATTAACCCAAGAAATGTTGTAGCTGCCCAGATAATTCACTGCCTCAATGGAAATTTCAATACACTAATTAATGAAATTCTGGCCGAAGAAAATATGGCAGAGTAACTCAGGAAGGAGCCAAGCATGAAGCCAGTCAGGTGAGAAATTGTAGAGAGCTGGTGTAGTACGGCAGAGAAGCTTTAGTGAGACTTATGCATCGTGGTTATTCAGTGTATATACTTCCATTAGTGCGGTATATATACGACACTATTAAGTGAATCCGCTAGCATTGTGAATATAACACTATTATCATCGTTCATAGGAGCAGGAATATATAACAAACTATTGATTACATTTATTAGTGTATACGTCCACGTATTAAATGCAAACATTACCCTGGTGGATATCTCAAAAAAATATTATAAATAATTATTTATTTAGAGATGCGTATATCAATTAACGAGGTGTGCATATTTAGCTACAATAGTCACCAGTTTTGGTGGGCCTTACATCAATTATGTGTAGGCATCAATTAACTAGGTATATCAACCACACTATTAAATATATTCCTTAGTGAGGAGAATATTTAATACATTTATATCAAATTTATGTATTTAAACAGTTTCGGGGAGAACCTTGAGTTTTCCATGAGGTACGTCTATTGTCTTCTCTAAGGATGACGGTCCCCAGTAAAGTTCTAGAGGTGGTACCTTATTATGTAAATATATATATATATATATATATATATATATATATATATATATATATATATATATATATATATATATATATATATATATATGTGTGTGTGTATGTGTGTGTGTGTGTACTCACCTATTTGTGGTTGCAGGGGTCGAGTCACAGCTCCTGGCCCCGCCTCTTCGCTGATTGCTACTAGGTCCTCTCTCTCCCTGCCCCATGAGCTCTATCATACCTCGCCTTAAAACTATGTATGGTTCCTGCCTCCACCACATCACTTTCTAGGCTATTCCATGGCCTGACTACTCTATGACTGAAGAAATACTTCCTAACATCCCTTTGATTCATCTGAGTCTTCAACTAATAAGGCAAGCGAAAATTTGTGTATGAAATAATTTCGCAAAAGCCATTCTGAACCTAACGAAAAAAAATATATTTCATTGTGTTTGTTTATTATTAAATTACTGTAAACTTATTTAGGGAGAGGTTAGTACCCAAAGGTAACAGAAATAGCGAAAAAGCCAGGATGAGCCCTTGGTTCACCCAAAGGAGCAGTGAGGCCAAAACCAAGTGTGCTAGAGAATGGAAGAAGTATAGAAAGCAAAAGACCCAGAAGAATAAGGTGACAAGTTGCAGAGCCAGAAATGAATATGCACAGGTAAGAAGGGAGGCCCAGTGCCAATACAAAAATGACATAGCAGAGAAAGCCAAATCTGACTCAAAGCTGTTGTACAGCCACATCAGGAGGAACACAACAGTCAAGGACCAGGTAATCAGGCTGAGAAGGGAAGGAGGGGAGATCACAAGAAACGACCAAGAAGTAAGAACATAAGAACATAAGAATGTAGGAACACTGCAGAAGGCCTACTGGCCCATACGAGGCAGGTCCTTATCAAAACGACATCTACCTGAAGCTACTCAAGAAACAACTCCCGCACCCCCCAACACCAATCAAACCCAGCCCCTCCCACTCATATATTTGTCCAGTCTCTTCTTAAAGCTACACAAGGTCCTAGCCTCTATCACCCCACTGGGAAGACTGTTCCACGCATCTACAACTCTGTTAGAAAACCAGTACTTACCTATGTCCTTTCTAAATCTAAATTTATCCAACTTAAATCCATTATTCCTGGTTCTTACCTGGTTCGACACCCTCAGTACTTTATTAATGTCTCCCTTGTTTATGCCCGTCATCCACTTATACACTTCAATGATATCTCCCCTCATTCTACGCCTCTCCAGAGAGTGGAGATTTAAGGCTTTAAGTCTATCTTCATACGGGAGGTTCCTTACACAGTAAATCATTTTAGTCATTCTTCTCTGTATGTTCTCTAATGAGTCTATGTCCATCCTGTAGTAAGGGGACCAAAACTGAGCAGCATAATCTAAATGAGGCCTCACTAGTGATGTATAGAGCTGTAAAATAACTTTTGGACTTCTGTTACTTATACTTCTTGAGATAAATCCAAGTAATCTGTTGGCCTTGTTGCGCACACTGAGGCACTGCTGTCTTGGCTTTAGATTTCTGCTTACCATGACTCCCAAGTCTTTTTCACATTCTGTATGACCAAGCTCTACTTCACCTAGATTATAGCTTCGAGGGTTATTTTCATTACCAAGGGCAAGTACCTTACACTTATCCACATTAAACTTCTTCTGCCATTTCTCAGACCAAGACATTAATTTGTTCAAATCGTCCTGGAGTTCATTGATATCCTCCTCAGAGTGAATTATACGGCCTATCTTTGTATCATCAGCAAACTTACTCATGTCACTAGTAATCCCTTCATCAAGGTCATTAATGTAAATTATGAACAAGAGAGGGCCTAAAACTGATCCTTGTGGAACGCCACTAGTGACTAATCCCCATTCAGATTTCACTCCATTAATGGTAACTCTCTGCTTTCTATTGGTAAGCCATGCCTCAATCCATGCTAGAACTTTACCTCCTATACCATGAGCTGCCACTTTTCTTAAGAGTCTCTTGTGAGGTACTCTGTCGAAGGCTTTACTAAAATCCAAATAAACAATATCATATTCCTTATCACTGTCAACTGCCTCAAATGTTCTATTGAAGAACGTCAGTAAGTTTGTCAGGCAGGAACGACCTCTCGTGAATCCATGCTGAGATTCATTTATCAAGTTATGCTCTTCAAGGTGACTTCTGATAATGTCAGCTATAATTGATTCTAATAACTTGCCCACTATAGATATCAGGCTTATTGGACGGTAATTTGAAGGAGTGGACTTATCCCCTGATTTGAATATAGGAACCACATTAGCCATCTTCCACATCTCTGGCACAACACTGGTAAGGATGGACGCATTGAATACACTCGTTAATGGCTGACTAAGCTCCATCTTGCATTCCTTAAGTACCCTTGAAAACAACTCATCGGGTCCCGGGGACTTATTTTGTTTCAGTTTGTCTATCTGTTTAATAACCATGTCCCTCGTGACAGTAATATTAGTTAACTTAAATTCATCAGGAACTAAATAATTGTTAATTACTGGAATCTCATTTACATCTTCCTGTGTAAAAACTGACAAAAAATAGTCATTAAATAAGGAACACATTTCCAGTTCATTATCCGTCAGCTGTCCATTCCCAGATTTCAGAGGTCCTACTTTTTCCTTCACCTTCGTCCTATACACTTGAAAGAACCCCTTTGGATTAGTCTTTGATTCATTAGCAACTCTAATTTCATAGTCACGTTTAGCCTTTCTAATCGCCTTTTTTACTTCTCTTTTAAGCTGAACATATTGGTCAGTAAGGTTAACCTCTCCTCTTCTGATGCGCCTATAAATTCCCCTTTTCTCCCCTAATAGATGCTTTAGCCTCCTGTTAACCCATTTGGGATCGTTATTATTAGACCTAATTTCTCTCTGGGGAATGTATATACTCTGGGCACTGTGTACATTATTAAGAAAACAATCATAAAAGCAGATCCCTTCATATTCATAAGTATGATTATCGTCAATAAAATCATTAGCTAGATAACCCCAATCAAGATTAGACAGATGTTCCCTAAGTCCATTATAATCGGCAGTACGAAAATCGGGGATTTTTACTGTATTTTCATTATTCTTGCATTCCCAATTAATGCTAAAGGTGATGGATTTGTGATCACTTGCGCCAAGCTCTTCAGTGATCTCCAGATTATTCACGAGTGTTTCCTTATTTGACAAGACTAGGTCTAGCAAATTATTACCCCTGGTAGGTTCAGTTACACTCTGTTTCAGAAAACAGTCCTGAACTGTTTCCATGAAGTCACTGGACTCTAGATTACCTGTCAAAGAATTCCAGTCAATTTGGCTAAAGTTAAAGTCCCCTACTATGACTATGTTACTGTGTCCAGAAGCCCTAACAATTTCGTCCCAAAGAAGTCTCCCTCTATCGTGATCCAAGCCTGGAGGTCGGTATATTACACCTAGAATTAGTTTTTCTTGACCCTCCACGAACTCTACCCAAACAGACTCTGTTTGGGTAGAGATTCAAAGAAGTGTTAACAGAGGAGACAGAAGGGACTCCAGAAAGCCGGAGAGGCAGGGTACACCATCTAGTGTTGGA